>NC_081364.1:58593743-58807405 GCF_030684315.1 Stegostoma tigrinum | reverse complement strand
GACCCATATAAGGGTTACATTTGCTTATTTTTAAAAGAACCTGTAGGAACATGAACTGTCATTAGCCATGGCTGACCAGTTCTAGGTAGGCCAAAGGCTTGCTAAATAATGTCGCAAGATAAGTTATGGAAAGAATCCAAGTGACAATTATTTTAAATCTAATTTAGACAGCGATTATAGAAACATTACCTAGCAACAATGTCTGTTTTTCACAGTTGACACTTGGTTTCCTGTCAGTTTTTCCTACTCGAGCCCTTATCAAATTAAGGCCAGAAATAGACTTCCTCTATCTAAAGCTGGACTGCAAACTATATTGTTGTTTTTTCAGTCTAAATACAAAGTCAATAGTAACACATTTCATTGTAGCCTTAACAGCACCAAGGTGATTGCTGGAAAATAGGAGCATTATTAATTAAGCTATATCCCACTGTGCTAATAAGGCATCCATTTCCCCAGGAAAAATGGCACTGATTAACTTTTCCAAGTATTTACTAGAATCACAGATTGAAAAAGAAATAATTTGCTCAGACTTAAACGCTGCAGCTGTTTAAGTCTGGCCTGCTTTCTATTCCTTTGAAGGACCTCAAAGTAGACTAGTCACATTCTTCAGATGCACTATGGACAAAAAGGTTGGTTACAATATTAGCATCTCTTTTGATGCACAGCATGAATGAAGAGGACCCGTAGGAAATCCACGTGGACTTGGGGAGAATGTGCAAGTTCCACACAGACAGTTGTCCAAGGGTGGAATCGAACCCAGGTAACTGGTGCTGCAAGGTCGCAGCACTAACCGCTGAGCCACCGTGCCACCCTAATCCATCACCTGTATTTTCAGAGCCTTCAATGTCGCAAACGTTCACAAGATTGTTACCAAGTAAAATCTGGCACCAAGCCAAATAAGACGTGATAATGCTGGATGATCACAAATTTGGTCAGAGATGGGTGTGGCAAGTTTTAAATGAGGAAAAGTTTTGCAGGGGTGGAATTCCAGATCTTGAGACCTCGAGTTAATAGTTCAATTCTACAATCAGGTGCCGAGACCAGGAGTTCTATTTTTCAACCTAAGAAGCTGGGCATCACTGGCTAGGCCAATACATTTTTATCTGTCCCTATTTGCCCTTGAGAGAGTGGCAGCCACTTGACAACTGAATTGTCTGTGTACTGTCTGAGCAGGCAGTTCATTGTCAACACCTTGGGGTTGGAGTTAAACATAGATCAGGTTAGGCAAGGATGGCAGACACAATGGGAACTGCAGATGCTGGAGAATCCGAGATAACAAAGTGTGAAGCTGGATGAACACAGCAGGCCAAGCAGCATCTTAGAAGTTGCCCTACAGTGTGGAAACAGGCCCTTCAGCCCAACAAGTCCACACTGCCCCTTGCAGCATCCCACCCAGACCCATCCCCCTATAACCCACACACCCCTGAACATTATGGGCAATTTAGCATGGCCAATCCACCTTGCCTGCACATCTTTGGACTGTGGGACGAAACCGGAGTACCCAGAGAAAACCCATGCAGACCTGTCCCACCTGGAAAGACAAGGATAGCAGATACATGAGAGGGCCATCGCTCGCAAATTCCTCTCCACGCCACACACAGCCTGACTGTGACCGATATCACTGTTCCTTCACAGCTGCTAGATCAATATCTTGTAACTCCCTCCCTAATAGCACTGTGGGTGAATCTAAACCCTAAGGACTATAGTGATTCAAAAAAGCAAATCACCACCATCTTCTCCAGGAATGGGCAATAAATATGGAGGTAGCCAGTGACTCCCACAATAAGCTAATAAATATACCTTTACAAAACTTTAAAAGAACAGATTTTTATGTTTATTTGACGTGTTTCTTTTTTGATGTGTAATATCCAAACTTTAATCATTATACACCTAATGTTCCTGTGCTCTTTATTGCTGTTTAGTTTTTGCCAGCATCTGGAATTATTTTAATTTCCAGGAATATTTTTTAACGTATACTCTTCCATGGGATGTGGACAGTATGAACTAGGCCAGCATGTGTTGTCCATCACTAATCACCTTTGAGAAGGTGGTGGTGAGTTAAAATGGGAGTCAGAGACAACATGATATAGAACAGGTCATGGAGGCAGGATGAGGCTAGTAGGTAGGAGATGGGGGTTTTGGAAACCAACCTTGCTCATCCCCTCCTCCTAACCTGTCCTTCCTCCCACCTATCCCCTCCTCCCACCTCAAGGCCCACCCCCATCTCCTACCTACTAACCTCATCCCACCCCCTTGACCTGTCCATCCTCCCCAGACTGACCGATCCCCTCCCTAACTCCCCACCTACACTCAGCTTTCCTGGCTCTTTGATCTTTCCGTCTCCTCTCCACCTATCTTCTCCCCTATTCATCTTCTATCCTCCTCCCCCTCTCTCCCTATTTATTTCAAAACTCCCTTCCCCTCCCCCATTTCTGAAGAAGGGTCTCGACCTGAAACGTCAGCTTTCCTGCTCCTCTGATGCTGCTTGGCCTGCTGTGTTCATCCAGCCCTATACCGTGTTATCTCAGATTCTCCAGCATCGGCAGTTCCTACTACCTCTCCAAAATGGGAGTCACATTGGAAGACAATTTGTGATGTCCTGCCATAGTCCTTTGCTTTGTTTGGGAGAGTTGAGGGAGCAAAATGGAGCACTGAAGGAGCCTCACGTGAGGCAGCGACACATGGAGTGGTATGGGGGCAGCACACAGAATAGTAAGTGGTCAAGAAGACAGCCTATGAGTAAGTATATTACATTATTGCAGTAGCATGCTGTAAATTGAGTCTTGCTAATTCTGGACTCAAACCAAATAATTTTTTTTAAGATCATATAATTGGGACTTCAAAGAGCAGGACAAGATTAGATCTTAAGGCAGCCCACCCTTTTTGAGCCTAACCACAAGTAAAACTCTGTTACCTAATTTTAATAGATTGCAGGTCCAGGTATACGCTCCATTTAATGAGCATGACATTTTATTGCTTTGTAATATATACGGTTGATCATGTCACTACAACTTTCTCCAAGACAATGGAATGCGTATTAACTGGAAATGATCATTATTTTCCTTTTAGTTTTTCCACTTCAAGGATTGTTTCCTGTTTGCTGGTGTTCACAGTGTGCTCTGTTTTCCTTCATTTCTGTGGAGATTTGTGACTTTTCTATTTCTTCTGCTCTCCTCATTCTCTGTCTCACTTCTTGAGGGCCAGTGTGGTAGTGACCTTATGACCCACACTCCATCCTTAGCTGCTGTTTCCCACTCATTTTTCAGGTGTGTACAGGTTACAGGTCCTGATCTTCACATGTTGAAGGTCGACATGACTTGGTGCCCGGTGCTAGTGGGGAAGCAGGTTGGGGGCTCCCTGATCTTTGTCAACGCCGCGCACTGGACATGACTAGAAGATGTTGGGAAGGACTCAGATTTGATACTGATTTCCTTCCTCATGAGAAATTGCCTTACCTCTCCACCTGACAGAATAGCTGTTTTCCCAGCTTAGCCATAGGCTGTATCATGAGTGCACTAGTAGATTGACACCATGTAACATTGGCTGAAATAAAACCAAGAATTGCGGATGCGAGAAATCTGAAACAAAAACCAACAGTGCTGGAGAAACTCAGCAAATCTGGCAACATCTGTGGAGAGAAAGCAGAGATAACACTGAGTCCAGTTCGGAAGAAGGGTCACTGGACCTGAAACGTTAATTCTGCTTTCTCTCTACAGAAACTGCCAGACCTGCTGAGTTTCTCCAGCAATATCTGTTTTCTAACATTGGACTGATTGTGATTTAAATAATAAACGTACTGTGGTTATATATCTTGCCACATATAGTTATGCGCCCACTTTGAGGAGATAGCAGTTTTACTTGCACTGTTTAGAGCATAAATATACAGAATGGACAAGATAATTTATTTCCACCTTGTTATGATCCCTCACTCATCCTAAGCCAATGTAATTAACTTTATCATGTGCAATCTAAATAAGATTGGGACATGCTCTGAATTCAGTTACAATCTTAACTTTATTGGTGGATCGCTTTTGATATCTTTACATAAATATTTGTATTTAATTGGACCTCAAGGGTAGACATGCAATCTGTCTATAGGCTTGGATGCTTGCACCCCCTTGTCTGGTCTAAAACCTTAATATTGTAGTGCTGTATTTCATTTCACGAGCACAATATGCTGTTGCACAGGATAATAGAGACATAGTTGGAAAGTAAGAAGGTGCAGCTGTTGCTATTTGAAGTGAAACAGTTATCACTTGAGAAATAGCACAAGGTGCATTTTATGTCAAAAACAAGTTGTTACTACAATCATGACGACAGAATTTTTCAAATATTCAACATCAAAGGAGTAAATCACAGAGCAGAACAATGTTTTGTTCAAGAACTGAGCAGTCAGTGAAAGGGTCAGCGTCAGGGGGTCGAGGAGTCAGTGAAAGGGTCAGCGTCAGGGGATCGAGGAGTCAGTGAAAGGGTCAGCGTCAGGGGATCGAGGAATCAGTGAAAGGGTCAGCGTCAGGGGAACGAGGAGTCGGTGAAAGGGTCAGCGTCAGGGGATCGAGGAGTCGGTGAAAGGGTCAGCGTCAGGGGATCGAGGAGTCGGTGAAAGGGTCAGCGTCAGGGGATCGAGGAGTCGGTGAAAGGGTCAACGTCAGGGGATCGAGGAGTCGGTGAAAGGGTCAGCGTCAGGGGATCGAGGAGTCAGTGAAAGGGTCAGCGTCAGGGGATCGAGGAGTCGGTGAAAGGGTCAGCGTCAGGGGATCGAGGAGTCAGTGAAAGGGTCAGTGTCAGGGGATCGAGGAGTCAGTGAAAGGGTCAGTGTCAGGGGATCGAGGAGTCGGTGAAAGGGTCAGCGTCAGGGGATCGAGGAGTCGGTGAAAGGGTCAGCGTCAGGGGGTCGAGGAGTCGGTGAAAGGGTCAGCGTCAGGGGGTCGAGGAGTGAGTGAAAGGGTCAGTGTCAGGGGATCGAGGAGTCAGTGAAAGGGTCAGTGTCAGGGGATCGCGGAGTGAGTGAAAGGGTCAGCGTCTGAGGAGTTGAACTCTGTTGGCTGAGACTGCAGCAGAAAATGATAAGCAGACATTTTCTGTAGAAAAGAGAATGAAATATGCATGATACCTTAATCTGCATCACATGTTTGCCCCTTGGATTGGGTTAAATTATAAGTAGTTTTAACAGAGGTTAAGGTCGTCTCCTGGGCAGTAGCCCAGGCTCAAAATGGTAAGCCAGGAACAGCTGCAGCTGATAGGGGAAGGAAAGTAACTTGAAATGAGTCTGAAATGCAAATTGTTGATTAGATAGAAACCGTAACTAAACTAATTGAGTGAGTTGTGGATGAACAGAAATAAAAGTGTGAAAGATAGCACTTCTACAACAATGAACTAGATTTTAATGAACTCTATTTTTAGAAGGACTGAACGGCTGCACAGCTGGGAGCTGCAGTAGAATCATAGATCCTCCAGTGAAAAGGTTTACGTCTGCCTGTTCATAAGTGAAAGGTGATAATTTACCAGTTTAATCATCCAAGAAAAGCGAGCCATATCCTCTTCTCTCCATCTCCCTGTGCTCAGTTTTAGTCTCACATGTCTCTTCAAATGAAGTCAAGGCAGAGATAGTAAAAGCTTGATACTTAAGAGGCACTTTTGTCAATGGGCAGTGGGAGGTGGATACTTCCTGTATTCAACTCCATATTGTCAGGACTGACTGCAAACCTGCAATGACTTTCCCATGATGGATGATGGTTGCAATTTGGGTAACAATTTGGAGTAAGCTGCTTGTCCACAGCTTTGGCAAGTCTATTCATTGTTACCGAAAGGGGTCATTTAGCTGCACGGGTCTCCCTGCTACTATGTGCTAAGATCATGGCTGATATACAAATAACCCATCAATCTGTCCCACCATCCTTAAGACCTCCAGGTAACCAATCTGAGATTTAAAATTTACAACTATGTCAGCATCAATTGCAGTTTGTGGAAGACAATTCCAAATTTCTACCGCATTTTGTATGTAGAAGTATTTCCTAGCTTCACTTCTGAAAGATCTGTCTCTGATCATTAGTCTATGTCCTCCCATCCTAACCAGCAGAAACAGTTTATCTCAAAATATGCTGTTTCCTTAATATCTTGAAAGCTTTGATCAAATCACCTCATAACTATCTAAATCATTTAAGAGACTGCTGGACATGTATACGGTCACAGAAATTTGAGGGTGCATACATGAGGATCAATGGTCGGCACAACATTGTGGGCTGAAGGGCCTGTTCTGTGCTGTACTGTTCTATGTTCTATGTTCTAAATTATAGGGAATGCGATCTTAACTTGTGTGCAAACATTACATGTATTAACTCTTGTAGTGCATCTATTATTCCATTAAATCAACACTGAACTCCTGCAAGATCATTAAATTCTTCCTACTGTGTAATCTCAACACTGCTGACAGTGCCTAGGTGTGGTTGAGCTGGGCTTTGAAATTTAAAGCATGATATCTGTCTTTGTATCCTTTGGCCATAAAAGACTATTTCTCACTTCTCCCTATTTTGAAAGTACCCTGTTCTATTCTATTTTAGCCTTAATGCACATGACTTCATATTTGCCTATACTGAAACAATCGGAGGAAATAAGAGTGAGAGAGTGGGGAAATGAGCAATCAAGTGACAGAGGGTTTCATATCAAGTCTTGGGTACCCTGAGAATTTTCAGATCGAGTGTACCCCCATGTATATATCCATTCCATCATCACATTTGCCTCGAAGATTACTGTGGATTGAGTAACATGGATGCCAACTGTGATCAGAGATAATGGGAACTGCAGATGCTGGAGAATCCGAGATAACAAAGCGTGGAGCTGGATGAACACAGCAGGCCAAGCAGCGTCCTAGGAGCACAAAAGCTATTTGTCACATTCTATGCTGGAGGAGAGAGTGGGAGCAGGCAGCCCGAGGCTGTCAGATGCAAGAGTGGGAGCAGGTAGAACCGTAGCGGGGGCAAGATCCAGCCTTGAGGTGAGGGAGGTCAAGTCCTTGTGATGAGTGCATGCCCAGCATGTCAGGCACTTACGGACTGTGGTGTTGAATAGTTAACTGTGTTTCTTTTTTTTCTCTTTTTAGTAAGGAGGACTACAGTGTTTAACTTTGTTTTCCTTATTTTGTGCTTAGTAACTAAGGGTCTGTACTTAAGTACCTCTGTGCCTAAGATTGTGCTGCCATGGGGACTTTTTACTGTACTCACAGAATCTCTACAGTAAGGAAGTAGACCACTCCAGCCCTCTGAAGAGCATCCCACTCAGACCCCTACCCTATCCTTGTAACCCTGCATTTTTCCATGGCTAATCAACCAAGCCTACACATCAGTGGACACGATGGGACAATTTAGCATGGCCAATTTGTGTAGCCTGCACATCTTTGGACTGTGGGATGAAACAGGAGCACCCGGAGGGAACCCATGCCGACACAAAGAGAATCTCACACAGACACTGTCCAAGGGTGAAACTGAACCTGGGTACCTTCTGCTGTGAGGTGGCAGTGCTAACAACTGAGCCACATGTGACAATAAACTTAAATCCATTTAAAATGTAGGAATAAGCGTAAACTTATTTAATGCTCTGTAAATTGATCCAGAATTCTTCCATACATACTCCCTTTTATTCCCTAATACTGTTTGTCTTTCCTACATCTAATTGCACAGTGTTCTGCAGTTCACACACCTTTCCTAGAGTTAGATTTTGCATTTGAACTCTTCAATGTAGTTGCCCACTCTGTATTTTTAAGCTGTACACTATATCCTAGCCCTTTTGGCTTAGTTTTGGTCACAAAGTTTCACCAGCCACAGCAGTTATTTCTGAAAAAGGGTCATGCTTGAAATATTTTCCTTGTGTGGCACTAACTCTAGCTAAATGGAATAGATTCAAATCAGATCTGGCACCTCAAAGCTGGGAAGTCTCCAGACCCCCTCTCTCATTTGCAGCTACAAATGCCACAATCTGTAAACTTACGGGCTGGCGCCTCCCACTCTCTACATGAAAACATCAAGCTTGGCAATCTGTGCTGGCTCAATGAGGAGTGTAGGAGGACATACCAGGAGCAGCACAGGACCTATCTAAAAATGAGGTGTCAACCAGGTGAAGCTACAACACAGGATTTTATGAATACTGGACAGTGGCAGCCACAGGAGATAAAAAACAGCTAAGGGAACTCACAACTAAAGGATCGGGTCACATTGAACCGTGAATGATAATGTACAATTAAACAACAAAACAGGGGGAAGGAGGGTCCACAAGCAGTTCCATCATTAGTGATGGTGGGGAGCCCACCACATCAGTGCAAAAGACACAGTGCAAAAGGTTGAAACATTTGCAAATATCTTCGGCCAGAAGTATCGAGTGGATGGATGATCCACTTTGGCCTCTTTCTGAGGTTCCCAGCATTACTGATGCCAGTCTTCAGGCAGTTCAGTTCAGTTCACCCACATGACATCAAGAAACAGCTGAAGATGTGGGATACAGCAAAAACTAGCACTACAGACAACATACTAGCTGTAGAACTGAAACATGTCCTCCAGAAAGGCTGACCCCTAACCAAACTGTTCTAATGTAGCTAAGCTGTTCACAAAATCAGAACTAGTTTAATGTGGACAATTACTACCTGATAAGGATATTCCTAATCAAAAGCCAAGTCCTGACAGTGCTGTTAAGACCAGCTCAACAATAACCTGCTCACCGATGCTCAGTTTGGATTTTGCAATGATTACTTGGCTCCTGACCTCATTATAGAGTTGATCCAAAAAAAAATGAATTCTGGAGAGGAGATAGAAATAACTGCAAGGCTGCATTTGGCGGAGTGTGCCATCAAGGAGCCCTGGCAAAACTTGAGTGCAGGGAATTATGCAGTAAACTCATTGCAGGTTAACAGCCCCAATTAGGGAAATCATTTCAATGAGGTCCACCTCATTACAAAGAGTATATCCTTCCACCTCTGAGTTTGGTAACGTAGGCCTGTTATTTCTCTTGTGGCCTCTCGTGGGAAATATTCTGGTTCCTCTGACTCAGCCTCAGATACCAGCTGCCTTTCTGCCTGTTCTGAGGGGCTGGTATGTTATCGTCCTGCCCTGTGTGTGAGTTTTCAGCCTTCACGTGGTGCACATGCTTGTTCAGGACCACCTCACCTACCTGAGCATTATACATCACAGGACCTGACCGTGTGTCGACCATGCTCCTTACCCACGTGGGGCCGTTTCCTCCGTGTCGGCACCAAACTGTCTCTCTCACATAAAGGAGTCTTGAGTCTGGACTTGGTGTTCCTGATGCTGATTCATGCTCCACCCCAGGTCCGGGAAGATCAGATTTAACCTGCTGCAGAGTCTTCTCTCCATTCGTTGCATGAGGGCTGGTCTGACCCGGGGACAGTTTGGTCTTGAGTGAAGCTGTAGGCTGCTTCTTTAAATCTTCTTTCAAGGTTTAGACTGCTGTTTCAGCCAGATAATGGTCCACGCAGAATCGTGGAATTGCTTCCTGGTCAACATGCAAGGTGGCCTTGGCCCTTCGATAGTTCTGGATGTGAGTTTGCTTGCTGAGCTGGAAAGTTAGTTTTCAGACGTTTCGTCACCATTCTAGGTAACATCATCAGTGAGCCTCCGACGAAGCGCTGGTCGGAGGCTCACTGATGATGTTACCTAGAATGGTGACGAAACGTCTGAAAACTAACCTTCCAGCTCAGCGAGCAAACTCACATCCAAAACCTCAACCTGAGCTCCAAATCTTCTCAAAACTCCCTTCGATAGTCCCCAGAGTTGTGAAAAACTTGAGGGTATTTAATTAGGACTTCACTCGGCAGCCATTTTCTAATCAAAAAATGTTGAGTCAATCAAGGTGAATCTTTCTCAATCAATTTCGCCCCCTCTGTGGTAACTGAACTAGCTGCTCCCCAGTATAGCTTCTCAGTCTAGCCGAGGTCTTGTGCAAACAAAAGGGTTGGAGTCCAGAATGAATTTGATAAAGACTGGTTCTACGATCACTGAAATGGCTGTGCCAATATCGACCTCCAGTAGAACTGGGTGACCATTTAACCAGACATTTATTTTGATTAGTTCTGATTTGGATGTTGCTAAGCAATTTAACTGTTCCAAACCAGCTGTCAGTGGACTTTCCAGGGTGTGCACTCCCCTGGATTCCAGCCTAAGAGTTGTCTTACTTAATGTAGGTCCATGAAACTCTTGCTGTCTCGAGTTTGCTACCAGCAGCAACTGCAATGGGTTGCCAGATATAATCGGAACTGCAGATGCTGGAGAATCTAAGATAACAAAGTTTGGAGCTGGACGAACACAGCAGGCCAAGCAGCATCTCAGGAGCACAAAAGCTGACGTTTCGGGCCTAGACCCTTCATCAGAGATGCTGTGTTCGTCCAGCTCCAAACTTTGTTATCTTGCAATGGGTTGCCAGCCTGGATCCTGAAAAAAATTTTAACGGTTGGGCCAAGGCTTGGCTTTGTTTTAGAGTTT
Source organism: Stegostoma tigrinum (assembly GCF_030684315.1). Taxonomy (NCBI): domain Eukaryota; kingdom Metazoa; phylum Chordata; class Chondrichthyes; order Orectolobiformes; family Stegostomatidae; genus Stegostoma; species Stegostoma tigrinum. The sequence continues at coordinate 58,796,921 of NC_081364.1, read as the reverse complement.
GCTGTGGGCTGACCGAGAGTCCCTTTGTTCAGGATATGTCCTGATTGAGGCTATGCAATTGCCTTCACTCAAGTGGTATTTCCCAAATACAGGTGGATGGTGAGGGTTTCCACGTGCATCGGAATACTCTGCAACTCATATGCTCCACTTACCACATTTTCCGATGATAAAACCAGTTGTAGTGCCTGTTTGATGTCTAGTGGGTTTTAGCTAGTAGGCGCCTTTGTACGGTTACATCATCAAACCCACGTAGCAAATGGTCTCCTGGTATCTCATTAAGCGTTAAACCAAAGCCAAATGCCTCTGCCAGCCATCTTAACCTTGTCAAAAATCCTGACACGGATTCCCCTGGTTCTTGAACTGCTGAGTAAAACTAACAGTGTCTCAGAATTACAGGCGGCTTGGGGTCATAATTCTTCTTAACTAAATCTGTCAACTCTTGAAAGGTTTTACTATATGGTGCCTTGGGAAATGTTAGGCTCCTAATGGCTGAAAAGGCTGTGGGTCCACAAGCTGTCAGGAAAATTACTCGTTGCTTTCCATCTGCTCCAATGTCATGTGCTCAGAAAAAAAAACCCATTCTTTCCACTTACTGAGCCCAGTCTTCAACTTCAGGATCGAACCAGTCAAATGGATTTCTTCAGGAGTGTATGTTTTCTCTCATCAGTACTAAAATAACTCCAGAGGCCTGTATCCCATCACAATATCACCCTTTGTTTACACGTATGTAGTACTTGATACTGATCCAACTCTCTCAGAGCTAGCTCTCAGAATGAACAGAACCTATGACACTCCTGTTTAAAACTGTCAGCCAGGGCTCCCTGATTGGACCAGGTTAACAACCCCAATCAGCGAACTCTCATTCTATGAGGTGCACCTGGCTGACTCCATAACAATTACTATCTCTGAATTCTGCATGATTGATCTCCTGTCTGAACAGAAACTGAAGTGGACTCACCATGTTGGTACTGAGAGTGGTGGCTGAGTGGCACAGTGGCCTAGAGTATTGAAGTGACTGTCTAATAAATAGAAAATCTTTGGTTTAAATCTCAGTGGTACCTTCCTCCCAAAGCTTTAAGGGCCCTCTTGTGGAGCAGTGGTACTGTCCATATTCCCTGGACCAGGAGGCTTGGGATCAAGTCCCAGCTGGTCCAGAGGTGTATAATAACATCTCTCACAGGTTGATTAGAAAAATAGGCATAAAGCACTGTGGCTACAAGAGTAGGTCAGAGGCGAGGAATTTTGCAGCAGGCAAATACCTCCTGACTTCCCAAAGCCCCATATGGAACAACTCGAGTGTGATGGAATACTTGCCACTTGCCTTAATTAGTGCAGTTCCAACAACTCTCAGGAAGCTTGACACTGTCAGGACAAAGCAGCCTGCTTCAGTGGCATTCTATCCATCACTAGACATATTCTCACCCACTATGACCGATGTCAATGTGCACCATTTCCAAGATGCACTGCAGCAACCCACTTTCACTGTCATGTAATCTAAATGTTTTTCAAATTTTCTTTCTGGGATTGGACATACTTTATACTGTTTGCAGGTCATGCTATTTGTAGTTAAAAGACTTCAAATTTACCTTATGGCACATGTAGGATCCACCTTTCTTCACTTTGTCTGTGCCCGAGGAGGGTCCAATCTGCAGAAAAAAAATGGAATTGCATAGTCAGCATATCTATTACAGAAGAGCCCGTGTGAATGGGTGACTAGTAGTGTGACTCTCTGAAAAGAGCAAAGCAAGTCAGTGCTCGTCACTGCTAATATCATACTGTTTCTTCAAAAGATATCACTTCACAGTTGCCTCCTGTCCATTTGGAAGCACCTGGCAATGTGTGACAAGCTTTCTGAAATACAAACTAATGATTGAGATGGAACTACGACTAGGGAGCCGAATCGTTGTTACTTCTGTTGTTTTTTCCCTGCCTCCCACTCCCTTGCTTTAACCTACATCAACTAATGATGGAAGTTGTGTTGTAATTGTTTTAGCTATATTTAAAACTTCATTTGCTGTGTGCAACTATTTAGTGCTGTGAATTCCCTGAAGCAACCTCAACACAGTATATTCCATATTGTACATGCTGTTAGGGATATTACAATCTATACTGACCACCTTTGTTAAATGTGGGGCAGTAAATATGCATACTTGTGACAATATTGAGGGAAACTGGATACTGTCAATCAGTGTTGTGTTAAAACAGTCCCTGAGGGAATGTCCTGCAACGTCATTACTGTCACCACTTCTGACACAGACTGTACACACAGACTGCACACACAGCCTATTGTTATTAAGTGTAACTAATCCAAAAGACTTGGGTCAGGTTCTTAGTGCGCAGAACAAATTAATGATATCCATAACACATTAAAAAGTTCTAAAGCGAAGTAAGAGTGTTCCAGTATTGCTTCGATTTTCATCGAAATGATTCAGAATATACCAAATCATCAATGCGCTTCTAAACAATTCCTTGCCAACAAAAACCTTAATTAAATAAAAACTACACAGTTGATCAGTCACAGCTGAGGGGAGCATGTTTGAGTGGCTTTACATGCAACCGTGAGATGGCATGATTCACCCAGCTGAAGTTTAAATCAAATTGACTTGAATTAGCTTTTCTGGAACATGCGCTCAAATGAGTGCAGTGAAAAATTTGCAATGTCGCCGCTAATGGCACCATCTTAGGTACAAGATATGTAGGTGCAGATACCTAAGTATTTAGTATGGAATTTAAAGAATAATAAATAAACATCCAGCATAAGAATAAAAAGGAAAAAGAAAGTGCTTGATTTACAAATGGTTTACAACTGCAATACATGATTACTTCTGAATGAGTGATAGGTTTATACAACGAACATTACCCCTCCTCAAACCCCTCCCATACCCAATGCTCTACAGTTCCTGATGTGATGGGGACACAAGGAGTGGACGCATGGAGATCTGGTGTCCTTGGACTATCCTGTAGCTTGCTTTCTACCATGAAGAAAATTGCTGAGTGGAAGGAAGAACCTAAAATTTAAAACTGCATTAGAGAAGGCAGGGACTGAACAAGTTTTTACATCAATTTGCTGTAGTTAAGAAGGTTATCCAGATACAGCGTTAGATATTCTTTGAAATAATATTCACTATCTTTGCTTTGTTTATTTGATTTGTATTTGTTTTATGCTGTTTAATGCAGATTCATGAGCTTACAGCCGGTTATTAAAGCTCACTTTGATTTGGAATCCAAATAATTGTGGATGGTTTAAATTCTCTGTACGAAGCTTTAGTTTAAAAGGGACATGATTGGAGGGAGGGACCTGAAGATAAAGTACCGCACATTAAAATAAAACAAAATAATAATTGTTACAAAAATTATTCATAAAGATCTCCCTATAAAATGCTTGTTTGTTTTTGTAATTTATCTTTTTTTTCTCTTGTAGTGGTCTGTCATGAAAATCATTAATAAAGGTCTCCCTAAAAAGTGTTTTTGTTTGTTATAATTTATTATTTTTCTCTCTCGTGGTGATCTGTCATTTTAAATCCCTCCTTTGAGTTGGAGGTATTCCACCATTGTGTGTCATAATGTTTATCAATGAGAAAAATCTTGAAGATATAATGAATGACATTTAGGCACTTCCTAGCTGGTTGTCAGGAGGCAGCTGAATGAATCAATGTCAGTATTGTATCAATACACCGTGCTAACTGATCTGACACTGAACACTGCCAGCCCAGGCACAACCTGTTCGGCAGTAGGGCTAGTTTACCAAGTGGCAGATTTTCCATCAGAACTGCTCACTCGGCCTGGGTTATCACGCAGTCTTATCTGAAATCAGAGAGCCAGACAGACTTTTGTTAGGCAATGGTACAGAATCTAGACAGTCAAGATACAAATCTAACTGAATGATGAAACAGACTCAAAGAACTGAATTGACATTTTAAATGCAATATAACTCTTCTTTGAAACAGAGTTCAATGTGGAACCAAATCTCTGTTCTGAAAGGAAGTCCTTTGGATATAATTGGATGTTAACTCGGTTTCTCTGTCCATAGATTCTGTCAGATCGGCTGAGTTTCTCCAGCATTCTCAGTTTTTATTTTAGACTTCCAGCAAAGCAGTATCCAGTATTTATTAAAGCACTGAATACCCATTCCTGTTCTGATAAATAATGTTTGCCGGATGAGAAAAAGACTGAAATAAAACAATTTCTTATCGCTCTGAGCAATGAGTTTTTTTTATAGTATCCAAACTGGAGAAAGAAAACATACTATATTGAAAGATTCTTCAGTAACCAACTCAATGTTTGGAACGCAATAGACACATTTTCAGGTAGTTGCTGACAACATGTTATCAAAGTAACAGCATACATTCTGTTCTCTACTTACTGGCAGACTCCCAAATCCCTATTTAAAGCAAGAGAAAGAAAGCAGACAGCTGATGGTTTGTCCAGCATGTCGGTCCTGGTGATTACCTTAGCTTTACAAAGCATAACACTACCAGTCTCTGGCATTGATGAAAAGGAATTGAAACTCATGAATTACAACTTCCTAAAATGGTAACATTAAAGGGTCAGATCTCATCATTTACGCATACTATCTGGAAAAACAGTAAGATGACTTGCAAATAGATTACAGGGTTGAATTAAGACAAGCTACATATACCTGGCTTTAATTTCCCTCAGTTAATAAGATTGAGTGGCAATCTGATTGATAATATAACAGATACTGAGAAACTATTACTTCTGAAAGGAAGGTTAAGAATTTGACAAGGATGATGGGAGGGGACTTGGTCTTAATATTAGAGTCACGTCATTCTGTTGCGATATTAAGAAGCACTTTTGCATTCAATGAGTAAGGGAAATCTGGAACTCCACAGTCTAAGAAGTTATGAATATTCAAACTATTTGAGTTCAAGTTTGAATTCAATAATTGTTTACTGGGTAAAGCTATCAAGGGATATAGAATAAAAGTGGGGGAAAAAAGCATTGAAGTATTGATTAGCCATGAACTAACTGCAGAGCCAAGTAGTTTTGAGGGGATGAAAGGCCTCCTCTTGTTCCTGGTGTGCCTATTTTTTAAGACTATTATCGATTCCAAATGCATTGATGAGTCAAATTCTAAATAATTAAAAACTCAAGGGTAACTTTTCTTATTCTATTTGCATACATGTGCCATTAAGTATTTGCAAGAAGGTTGCCTGAATTTCTGCCTTTTTTATGTACTAAATAATTGGGACTTAAAACGAGGCCTTTTTTTTCATAATCCATTATGGTGGAACTGGATGCCTTCCAGCTATGGAAACTATATCATGTTGGTGATCACTACTTAGCAAATAACCTTTTCCATTTTGCTTGGAAGCAGTGTAATTAATGGAAAGGAAAAGTGTGCAAGTGTCTGCTACACAAACACATTATAATGGTGGGCAGGAAGAAAATCAGCTGCTCAATCCCACCCATCACTCATGATGAGCACCACTTCCTCCCCACCTTGTGGCTGCCTAGCTGAGTTTTAACCCTGTGGAAATTTCAACACTTTCTGTGCTTGGTTTTTTCAGTAAATGTGTTTAAGTTCAAAGGAGGCCAGAGAGATGCATTTCTCCATTTGGGTTGGAGACTGTCCCCTTTCTTCCTCATCAGCTATAATTTTGCCCACAATTTGGGTTGATGTATTGGAGAATTACAGATTTTTTTACAGTGCGGGACAAGGCTATGCGGTCCTACAAAATAATCATTCCATGAAATGCCATTCTCCTGCCCTCTCCCTGTTCCATTTTAAAATCACTCGGGTCCCCCTACTCCTGCACACCATTTAGAATTGTACTTTACATTTTCTGTCTGAAATAACTCCACAAGAGGCCAGTATCCTGTCAGCAAGTCACCCTTTATTTACACATTGGAAATCTTTGACACTGATCCAGTTTCCTCAGAGCTAGCTCTCAAGAGTAAAAGGACGTCTGATATTCCTGTTTATATCTGTCACCAGGTCTCCCTGATTGGACTAGATTAAAAGCCCCAAACAGGGAACTCATACTCTACAATGTCCATTTGGCTAACTTTATTACAATCACTACCCTCTCCACATTTGTTTCTACCAAGGTGAATCGCCTCATATTTCTCCACATTGCAAGTAACTTGTCTGTTCCATCAACTTAACTGTATCACTTTGAAGTTCCATTTACAGTTAACAATGCTTCCAAGTTTTGTATAGGATCACGGGAACGGGAGTAGGCCATTTCGTTCCTTGAGCCTGTTCTGCATTTCAATGAGATCATGTGGCCTCTACCTATTGGCCTATATCCCTTAATACCTTTTGTAACAGAAAGAAAATCCCCAGATTTATTCCTCTGCAAATTCTGAAACTGTACTCAGTGCACCATGAACTAGGCCATTGATATATGTCAGGAAAAGTGAGGGTCTGACAGCGACATTAGCAGGTATAACTTTGTCCACTTTGCATTGTCCCAAAGGCCTTTTATTAGTCCAACTACAGCCAACTATGGGACAGGCGTGTGCCAGTTGATCAGGATGTCCACATAATGAAAAAACACAAAGTTGCTGGAAAAGCTCAGCAGGTCTGGCAGCATCTTTGAAGAAAAAAATCAGAGTTAACCTTTCGGGTCCAGTGACCCTTCCTTAGAGTTCTGAGCAACCCGAAACATTAACTCTGAGTTTTTTCTTCACAGATGCTGCCAGACCCGCTGAGCTTTTCCAGCAACTCTGTGAAGAAAAAGTCAGAGTTAATATTTCAGGTTGCTCAACTTTGTTCATGTTCCTGATTTACAGCATTTGCAGTTCTTTTGGTTTTTAATGAAAAAATAAGCTAAGTAATGGAAATGTAATGCAGGGAGTATACACAGCACTGTTATACATTATTTACAAGATAAATTACTTAAATAGTAATGCAACTTCGCCTTAAATAATACTTACCAACAGAGAGCCCTCTCACTTACAACCTTAACTGGTTACTTGGATGTCATGGAGATCGCAATAATACAGTAAGATTCCAATATTTCAGGTATCGAGAGTGCCGGCTAAAACAAAGTTTGCTGTACATCACATGAGCAGTATTTACCTAATCAATATTCTGCGATACTTCTTTAAAAAAAACTCCAGCAAGTCAATCAAAAACGGGATTTTCTGTCACTCAGTCAAGGGATGTGGGTGTCACTGGCTGAGTCAATATTTACTGCTCATCCCCAATTGTTCCAGAAAAGGTGGTGGGTTGAGCTGCCTTCTTGAACTACAATCCAGTTGGTGTACATAACCATTATGTCAAGTGAGGGTGCGAGTCAGGAATTTCAGGATTTTGATGCAAGATTTTTCCTCAAGAACTCCATGCTGGTTGTCCATGATTAATCCAAATTAGTCCACGGGGCTATTAACTTTGTTCTGAATTGTGTCTGAGAGTTTCCCGAACACAAAAGTTAAACTGACTCATCTGTAATTGCTGGGCTTATTCTTATGCCCTTGTTTTCCTTGAAATAACGTAATGATGTGTCATGTTTGCAATTCTCCCATCCTCTGGTACCACGTAAGTCGAAGGAAGAATGAAAAATCATGGCCAGTGCTTCCAAATTTCCATTCGTACTTTCCTCGTTATCCTTGGATGCATCTAATCAATGGGCCCAATGCCTATTTAACTTTTAAAGCAATACATCTTCCTTGTCAATAGACTGAGTTTTTTCAGGATGCAACCAAAAAGATTGACGAGGACAGAGCAGTAGATACTGTCCGTATGGACTTTAGCAAAGCCTTTGACAAGTTCCACCATGATAGACTGGTTAGTAAATTTAGACACATGGGATTCGGGGACGGCTCGTCAATTAGATACTAAATTGGTTTGACGCTAGGACTCAGAGGGCAGCGATGCACGGTTGTTTATCACACTGGAGGCCTGTGACCAGTGGTGTTCCGCAGCGACTGGTGCTGGATTCACTGTTGTTTGTCATTCATGTAAATGAGGTGGATGAGAGTGTAGGAGGAATGGTTGGTAAGTTTGCGGATAGCACCAAAATTGGTGGTATAGTCGCCAGTAAAGAAAGTTCCAGTACAGGTATCCACCCAGTGATGTGGAAAATTGCTCAAGAATGACCTGTGCACAAAAAAGCAGGACAGGTCCAACCTGGCCAATTGCTGCCCCATCAGCCTACTGTCAATCATCAGTAAAGTGTTGGAAGGTGTCATAAAAAGTGCCATCAAGCAGCACCTGCTCAGCAATAACCTGCTCAGAGACGCCCTGTTTGGGTTCCTCAGGGCCACTCAGCTCCTGACATCATTAGAACTATATTTTAAACATGAACAAAACAGCTGAATTCCAGAGGTGAGGTGAGAGTGACAGCCCTTGACATCAAGACTACATTTGACTGAGTGTGGCATCAAAGAGCCCTAGCAACACTAGAATCAATGGGTATCAGGGGGCAAACTCTCCAGTGATTGGAGTCATACCTGACACATAGGAAGATGGTCACGGTTGTGGGAGGTCAATTGTTTCAGCTCCAGGACATTTCTGCAGGAGCTCCTCAGGGTAGTGTCCTCGGCCCAACCATCTTCAGCTGCTTTATCAATGCCATCCCTCCATCATAAGTTCAGACGACGAGATGTTTGCCAATGATTGCACAATGTTCAGCACCACTCATGACTCCTCAGATACAGAAGCAGTCCATGTTCAAATGCAGCAAGATCTGGACAATATCCAGGCTTGAGCTGACAAGTGGTAAGTGACACTCGCGCCACATAAATGCCAGGCTATAACCATCACCAATAAGAGACAACCTTACTACCACTCCTTTGACATTCAACGGTGTTACCATTACTGAATTCCACTGCTACCAACATCCTGGGGGTTACCATTGACCAGAAACTCAAGTGGACTCACCACATAAACACAATGGCTACAAGAGGATGTCACAGGCTAGGAATACTGTGGTGAGTAACTCATCTCCTGACTCCTCAAAGCCTGTCCACCATCTACAAGTCACAACACAGGAGTGTGATGGAATACTCCCCACTTACCTGGAGGAGTGCAGCCCCAATAAAACTCAAGAAGCCTGACACCATCAGGGACAAAGCAGCCCGCTTGATTGGCACTACATCCACAAGCATTCACTCCCTCCATCACCGACGCTCAGCAGCAGCAGTGTGTACTGTCTACAAGATGCACTGCAGAAATTCACCAAAGATCCTCAAAAAGCACCTTCCAAACCCACGACTACTTCCATCTGGAAGGACAAGGTCAGCAGATATATGGGAACACCACCACCTTCAAGCTCCCCTCCAAGCCACTCACCATCCTGACTTGGAAATATATTGCTGTTCCTTCACTGTTGCTGGGTCAAAGTCCTGGAATTTCCACTCTTATGGCATTGTGGGTCAACACTCAGCAGGTGGACTGCAGCAGTTCAAGAAGGCAGCTCACCACCAACTTCTTAAGGGCAACTAGGGACAGGCAATAAACGCTGGCCTGCCAGCGATGTCCACATCCCACAAATGAATAAAAGCAATTACAAAGGAATCTTGATCAATTGGACCAATGGGCTGAGGAGTGGTAGGCAGGCTTTAATGTGGATAAATGTGAGGTATTGCATTTCGGTAAAGTAAACAAGCATGGGATTTATATAATTCATGGGAGGGCCCAGGGTAGTGTTGTCAAACAGAGATACTTAGGGGTTCAAGTACATAGTTCTTGAAAGTTGCGTCATGGATATACATGGTGGTAGGAAGGTGTTTGGTACACTTGCTTTCATTGCTCGGACCATTGAGTGTAGGAGGTTTGACGTCATGTTGAGGTTGTGCAGAACACCGGTGAGGCCACTTTTAGAGTACTGTGGACAGTTCTGGTCACTCTTCCAAAGGAAGGTTATTCTTAAATTGGAGAGAGTTCAGAAAAGATTTCATCATTCATAGAATCCCTACAGTGTGGAAACAGGTCAATTGGCCCAACAAGTCCACCTCGCTGCTCTGAAGAGCATTCCAAACAGACCCATCCTCCTTCCCTTTCCCTGTAACCCTGCATTTCCCATGGCTAATCCACCTAACTTACTACGGGCAATTTAGCATAGCCAAGCCATCTAACCTGCACATCTTTAGACTGTGGAGGAAACCGGAGCACCCGGAGGAAGCCCACGCAGACACGGGGAGAACGTGAAAACTCTTACAGAGACAACTGCCCTAGGGTGGCATTTACCAGGATGTAACTGGGCCTAGAGTGTTTGATTACAAGGAGGGGCTGGATAGGCTGGGATTCTCTTCACTGGTGCGTAAGAGGTTGAGGGGTGACCTTATAAAGGTTTATAAAATCATGAAGGACGTAGATACGGTTAATAGCCAAGGTCTTTTCCCAAGAGTAGGGGAATTCAAAACTAGGGGGCATATTTTTAAGGTGAGAGGAGAAAGTTTTAGAAGGGACCTGAGGGGCAAACATTTCACACGAAGTGTGGTTCGTACATGGAATGAACTGCCAGAGGAAGTGGTAGCTGCAGGTACAGTTACAACATTTAAAAGACATTTGGACAGGAACATGAGTACGTTTAGAGAGATATGGACCAAATGTGGGCAAGTGGGACTATTTAGTTTGGAAAGCTTGGTCGGCATGTTGGAGTTAGACTGAAGGATTTGTGTCCATGCTGTCTGACTCTATATTTGTAAACCTTTCTAGTAGGTGAATTAACTCCTGTTTCTCCATGGGTAGCATATATTGTTGGTAAAGACAGATACAAAGTATTCACTTAACATCTCCGCTATGCCCTATCCACTTGTGTAAATCCTCATTTAGATCTTTAAATTGATCAACTTTTCCTGATATGGCCCTTTTATTATTTATATGCCATTAGTAGAACTTGACACTTTTTAGTGTTGGCTGTCAGTCTCTTTTTACTCCCTCTTTGCTTCTGTTATTTGCTTTATCATTTCTCTGAACTTCCTGTTTTCAACATAGTCTTTAATTGTATTTTGAATCAGATACTGGTCGCAAGCATACTTTTTCTTCCTTTATCATAATTTCCATCAAAGTCAGACTTTGTCCTACTTTTCTTTTTCAGGAAAGTAGATCTTGATTATGCCCAAACTCTCTCTTTTTCTTCAGTTACTGTTTTTTCTGGCTCCAAACTATTTGGCCCAGATCCACTCCTATACTTTGAAGTTCTCTTTCTCTCAGTTTTTTTTATTATTAGTCTAGATTATTCATTGTCCTTTTTCACAGCCATCCTAAACCTTATGATACAATTATTGCTGTCCCATAATTGTACCCTACTGGCACTTAACTTCCATAAACACTTGAAAACTTATGTATTTCAGATAAAGCATCGAATCTCAAAAATACCCTTTAAGGCTACAGACTAGGGTAAATCGGCAAGGTCCTACGCCAACAATGGGCTGGTTCTAATTGGATAATCACCAAAATCAAGAATCTAATCCATGATTCAGTGATTATTGATTATTTGCTGGTCGGGTGCAAGACCCTACAGGCAAACTTTACAAAGTGAACGATTTATCAAAGGTTCATGTGTTTATACAGATTATACAAATCACTAAAAACAATAACTTGGGTTAACAAGGCGATAAAATAAGAATAAACAAAACACTGGTATCCATTTTTAGAGCGATAAAATTGAAAATTGAAATTTTATAAAACCTTGTTTAGATTACAACCGGAATACTATACATTGAACAGTTCTGGTCTCATAGAAAATAGAACATGGAACATGGAACACAGAACAATACAGCCCACAATGTGGTGCCGAACTTTTACCCTAAACCGAAGGTCCATCTAACCTCCATCCCTACCTTAAACTATCATCCATTTACCTATCTCTAACAGCCACTTAAATGCCCCTAATGAGGCCGACTCTACTACCCTCTCCGGCAATGTATTCCACGTCCGTACCACTCTCTGAGTAAAGAACCTACCTCCGATGTCTCCGCTATATCTAACTCCACTCACTTTAAAACTATCCCCCCTCATAATAGCTACCTCCACCCAAGGAAAAAGTCTCTGGCTGTCCACTCTATCTATACCTCTGATCATTTTGCACACCTCTATCAAGTCAGCTCTCATCCTTCATCATTCTAAAGAGAAAAGCCCTAGCTCTCTCAACCTTTCCTCGTAAGACCTTCCCTCCATTCCAGGTAACATCTTAGAAAAACTCCTCTGCAGCTTTTCCAGCGCTTCCACATCTTTCCTGTAATGAGGCAACCACAGCTGGACACAATACTCCAGATGTGGCAGAACCAGGATTTTGTACAGCTAGAGCATAACTTCACGGCTCTTGAACTCAATCCCTCTATTAATGAAAGCTAACACACCATACGCCTTCTTAACAACTCTATCCACCTGGGTGGCAGTTTTCAGGGAACTGGAGACATGAACTCCGAGATCCCTCTGCTCCTCCACACTGCCAAGAATCTTACTGCTAACTCTGTACTCTGCTTTCAAGTTTGTCCTTCCAAAATGAATCACCTCACACTTTTCAGGATCAAACTCCATCTGCCACTTCTCAGCCCAGCTCTGCATCCTATCAATGTCCCTTTGTAACCTAGAACAGCCCTCCGCACTATCCACAACTCGACCCACCTTTGTGTCACCTCATTATTAGTAAAAAGGATACACAGGCACTCAGGAAAGTACAAAAAAAACAGATTCGCAAGGATGCTGCCAGAAATAAAGCCAAGTCAAGTTTCCATAGTCTTACCAGACCATAGGGCTGCTCTCTCATTAGAGACAGACGAATGAAAGTGATGTAACTTGACAGCCAACACACCTCAGGTGAGGGGAAGAGAGGTTGAGAAGGAGAGTCCTTCATGGAAACCTCAGCCGATATGGGGATCAAACTCACGCTGTTGGCATCACACTGCTTTGGACACAGGCCTTCCAGCCCACTGAGCTAAAATGACCCCCTCACCGCCAAAAATAAAACAACATGTTTATTAAGAAAAGCTGAAGGTGGAGAAAGCAGAGAGGAATGATAAGGGGTACAGGTTGATTTTGTGTTCGGAGGAGCTTTGATTTTTTTGCTTGCGCTGCTGCTTATGTTAATGGGAGCTCAGCGTACTCCATTATCTGACATGTACCCACTTGGTGGCTTTCAAATGTCAGCTGGCTTCCAGCTCCAAAAGACTAGATATCTCTACATCGAGTCATTCAGTAAGGCTCCGTTTCTTTACTGTGACTCAGTTGGTAGCAATCTTATCTCTTAGAAGATTCTGAATTCAAGTCCCACTCTAGAGAGTTGAACACAAAAAGTGAAGTGTAAGGAGGCCATCTTTCAGAGGAGTTGTTAAACCGAGACACTGTCTGAACTGTCAGTGGCTGTGAGAGCTCACATGAGATTTCTCTGTAGAAAAGAACATGCTGCAGCCAGTATTTATCACTCAACCAACAACAGCAAAGCAGATTATCCGCTCATCATCACATTGATACAATGTAGGGAAACTCCCCCGTCATCCTCTCTCTCTCCTTTCCATCCATCTTCAGTCTTTTTCGATAAGTATGTTATTTTGATGCCTTGCCAATCTCTCCAGGAGTTTGTCGTGCAAATTGTCTACTGCATTTTCTTCAATGACTACACTACAAATCTACTCGGTTGTCAATGAGATATCCTCAGATTGTGGAAGCTGCGACAGACGTGGAATTTTTTTTACTGGATGCAATTACTTGTGCTCAGTAACACTGGTATACTTGTGTAGCATGGTTGTAATTTCAGGTTCCATGTCATCTTAAATGATGGCGAACAGGTTATATAGCTTCTTATTATTCTGTCTGCATTTATTATTCAACATATTATCTCAGCAACAGATAACAAAACAAAAGGATTTTACCTTCAGAGAGGTATTCAAAGAGTAATTGATGCAAGAGGAAAAAATAACACCCTTTTTTAAGAACCTATTTCAGTAATATTTCAGCATTAAACATAACATTCAGCATTGTCGACCCTCAATAAAACTTTCTGGTGATAGCTTATTTAAAAGCACAATTTAAGCACTTCACTGAGACATGGCCATGTAAAAACAGCTTGTTGATTTGCACTGTTACTGCTATTTGAAATTTATTTCCTAAGACTGTGAAAACATTTACAAAAAGACTGAGAGGAAGAAAAGAAATTTTGATTTTTAAGCTATTTGGCACAGTCATCAGTTTAATTGACTTATTACAATCTTCCTAATCATTTCTGACAAAAAAATTCACATGCAATGCTGGAATTTTGGTGGTATGTGTTGACAGTGATCTCTCATGTAACATTACAAAATTAGAAATAGTCATTAAAAGTCATGATTGTTCAGCCAATTGTGCTTGTGCTAGGTTTTCAGTGCACGCAATCAGGAAGCTAGTTAGTTTACATCAAGCAAATTACAGGAATTACCAGTATGTTACCAGTCACCAGATATTTTTGATTATTTTTAAACAACTATCCACTATTTAATAAGGGAACACATGTGATTAAGTCTAAATTTCTTTCCCTGGAATGGTTAACTAGCATTACTCAAGCTATTGATGTATTTTGTGATATAAGTGAAATCAGTTGATATGGTGATCTAGGGGAACGTGGGAGCAAATGATTGTAGAAGCACGACCTTGGATCAGATATGAATACTATATCTTCTGCAACAGAATGTAGATGTGGCTATTTGGGTCAAACTGAAACTGACTTGAGAAAACTTCTGTCTGGAAGGTTTTCTTGCATGTATATGAACACAAAATGCTTCTTGAAGACATCAGTATTTTAAAGTGCATGAGCAATTTAGCCCAGTAATTGCAGAACTCCGATAATGAAGTTAACATGTCAAGGTGTTGGCTAATTCGTAGATTCTCATTAAACACGTGGACATTTAGGACTGAGCTATTCCTATTGCCTGACAAGTGCTACTTGAGCAAATTCCGAGTGGAGAAATAATTAAAATGGATGACCAGGCTGTCAGCTGTCTATACTTAATGGTTGATTGAATCTGATCCTATTCCACTGCCCGGAAAGGTTAACTTGCTGATTTATTGACAACTGCTGCTTGGAAACAATCGATGAATATCCCAATGATTGCCCAAGCAGAGGATCCTGCCAACCTGAAATTAACAAATGTGCTTCGTTTTCAAGTCATCTAAATTGCTTTAAGCTGGTATCTGTGAAGCTGACCTAATACTTTGAAATCTATCTTGGTTGACACGTATTAGGTAGAAACTATCTGAATCAGTGTTAAAATTTGATGAGCTTTTGCTTAGTTCAGTTTACACAGTCTGATTGCATGTGGGTACATCAGTAAGGTACACAGAACCCTGTTAGCCCTATGGTCTACTTACATTAAAGGCTCAAAGGCGCATTGCTTTCAGCTTCTAAAGTTATGTTTGCTTCTGTATAATCTTACTTTCTCACAATACACGTTATTAGTTTTTAGCCTGAACAATGTAATACTTCACGTTTTTTTAAACATTGGTTTGGAAGGGCAGGTACATCATTTCCTTGATTGCACAACCTCTGATCTAAGTACGTTAAGGTCAAGTTTACGGAAAATGTGAAGTCATCTGCTAAAGTTGACTGCTTGAAAAAAGATTTTTAAAAAATCACGAACGATGACCTTCTTCAACTAAAACTACTCTGTGCCCTGGAGATGCTGCAACCTCTTTCTGAGTTCCCTCTCCTTTCAATTGTTCATCGAGTTTAGCCAGTAGGTAGCTGAACTATGGCCTCAGGTGGGGGACAGTAGTTATTCTGCAATTGATTTATAGAGTCATATATCATGGAAACAAACCCTTAAGACTGACCAGTCCAAACCGACCATAATCCCAAATTAAACTAGGTCACTGAACTGCATTTGACCAATATCCCTCCAAACATTTCTTATTCCAGTACTTATCTAAATGTCTTTGAAATGTTGTAACTGTACCCTTATCTAGCACTTCCTTTGGAAGTTCATTCTGCACACGAAAAATTTTTAAAAAAAAATTGCCCCCACGTCTTTTTTAAATCTTTCTCCTCTCGCCTTAAAAATATGCCTCCTAGCCTTAAAATGCCCCATCTCAGGGGAAAAAAATCTATTATTCACCCTCATGATTTTCTAAACTTCTATAAGGTCACCCCTCAACCTCCTATGCTCCAGTGAAAAAAGTCCCAGCCTATCCAGCCTCTCCTTATAAGACAAACCCTCAATTCTCAGTAGCTTCCTGGTAAATCTCTTCTGAACTCTCTTCAGCTTAATAATATCCTTCCTATAACAGGGAGACCAGAACCGAACAAAGTATTCCAGAAGGGGCCTCTCCAACATCCTGTACAACCTCAACGTGGCATCCCAAATCCCATGGTCAAAGGTCTGACCAATGAAGACAAGCATGTTAAACACCACCCTAACCACGCAATCTGTATGTGATACAAACTTCAAAGAATTAAGTACCTGAACCCCTAGGTCTCTCTGTTTTACAACCCCTCCCATGGCCCTATTTTTAATTGTATAAGTCCTGCCCTTGTTTGTTTTATCAAAATGCAGAACCTTGCATTTATCCAAATTAAACTGCATCTGTTACTCTTCAGCCCACTAACCCAATTGATCAAGATTTCTTCGGAATCTTAAATAATCTCCTTCACTGTCCACACCATTATATAAATATATACGTGACTATACAATATAGACTCGGACCACACTAGGCTACAGAAGGACAAATCAGTTAACGTGTCTAGTCTGGATTGCTATCAAGCAACTCCTGCTGAAAGAACGCACATCTGGGTCAGGCCATGCAGACTGGATCAAATAGGCTTGCACCTACCAGTCAAAGAACAGCATAAGGAACAGTCATTTGGGCAAAGAACTAGATGGCAGATATTACCTTCTGAAAGTGTACTCCATCAAGAAATTGCTGCTTTTTGGGATGAGTTAAAAAAAATTAGGAAAAAATGCAGCCATTTCAAACACACATGTCAATTTTAAACCATCTCGCAGACCAGGAAATGGACCAGACTATGTGCAACACTTCTTACAACTCTGCCCAAATTCACTCTCCATTCTTCATCCAAGTCACCGTTGAGGCACAGATATGAAGAACAGAACACAGTTATGGTAGCAGATGCCAACTGTGTCCTCAGAACCATACCTCCGCTTGGGGATCAAACACTTTGACAGGAGAGGAAGAAAAATAAATTTAGCAAGCTCTTCTAGAAAGATACTGCTCAAATCATTTGGTTTAAAAGTTCCTTGATAGATTGACTGAACGAATACAATATGGCAATGGTGAATGACTTCACTTGAACTGACAAACTCAAACAGTCTTTGTTATTTAAACGATATGCGGTTGCTAACAAATAATCCTGCTTGTCCTCAAAAGACATGACAAGGGCTCTGTTTTAACAGTCAGATCTCCAGTGCATTCTTTTCATAGTTTAACCATGATGTAGGTCAGGGACATGTTCTTATTCTCTGCCTGCTCCTATAATGTCAGAAAATACATCATGCTGCTAACTAAAAATCACCGAACAAACAGAAGAATTTATGCAGGGCTGTGTCTGGAGGTTTCAGTCTTACCTCTGTAGGGAATTACTGACTCTCCTGCTCCCTAAACCCCTAACCATCAGGATACTCAATTCATCAACTGTTCGTGTCTGAAACCAGCTTCTACCAATATCTATCTTATGCAATGGCCACGAATGATTTTCAATTCTTCAGTGATCAAATGAGGATAACAGGCTTTGTCAAGGATAAAAGACTGATGTTTTAAAAAGCCGACAATGGAAATGGCCATTGAAAATATAAAAAAAATTTATCAAATTGTAAATGTTGGAATGAACTATAAGCTGCTTTATTTTTGGTTCCTGCAGTCATTTTGGGATACAAAGCAAGAATGGACAGGTTTAGTCATATTAAGGCCACGCAGAGACAAATGTAGGCAGTCAATGAAATGTGGTCAAATAGACCTCAAATTCAGTGACATTACTAAGCCTTAGAAACTGAAGAAAGGACAAAATCTGACAAACCTTTCCACAGGCCAGTGATCAAATACTGAAATCTTGCCTCAGTGAGAACAAGGCACCGATGTATAAAACAAGTTTAGTAGAGAAAAATATTCCAATGTGATTCACAGAGGCATATTCAAACAAGAGACAATGCATCAAAGGAGGAGTGATTCAGAGAGATGACCAGAGTCTTGGTCAAACAGGCAGGTTTCATGGAAGGTCTTAGAGGGGAGAAAGATGTTTAGGGAAGTAATTTTTCAGAGTTGAGCAGCAGGATTTTCCTCACAGGCTTCAAGACCTCGCTGTCGGGCTTCAGTGAAGATCAGAAGCCAGTGTTGTGTGGTAAACAGTCATTTAGCTGTGAATTTCACCAGTTTGGCCCATTAGTAACCACAGAGCAGGCTTGCCATCCATACAGGCTCAGCGTGCATTGGCAGCTGAGTGAGAGAAGAGGTGTTCCAAAATCAATACGCCTGTTCTCCAACCACTAAATCACAAAAGAGATTCAACAGCTTGATGATAAGCTTATGGTTGTTTTGAATCCAGCCAATGACCCCAAGCTAGCCTAGAGAACTGCACTCCTGGTCTGCTGCAGAGAGACCAGTTCCAGGCAATTAAACTGCTCCTTGCTGAATATCTCAATTGGCCTGCAACAATACGCCATTAATCCATAACCAGGCACTTATCTGACAGAATGGAGAATGGAAACTGACATGTAGGCCGGTGGTGCCAAATCTTGCATTTGCTTGTATCCATTCCCTACTTCGAGGGTGGTCAAAAAGGCAACCTGAGGACTTAGAATGCTGAAAGTACAGCCAGCAATAATGGGAAACAAAGATCGTGAATGGATTTGTACTTGAAGGTGAGAACTATAAAATGGAGGAATTGGGGAATTGGAAGACAGAGTAGGTCCTTAGTATAGGCATGATGACCGAATGAATTTGGTGTGAGTTGGGAAACAGGCGGTAGTGTTTAGATGAGCTGAAGTTTACAGAAGTGCAAGATGCAAGCTGACCTTGAATCTCGAGCTTTCAAAGGTTTGATAAACTTATTCAGGAGATGTGGAGAAGAGGTTAATGACATTAAGCGGGTTGAAGGGCATGTTCATTCTGATGGCAAAGATGGAGGGTGTGAAACATGACTCAAGGTCAAATAGGATGTTAAGTTTGCAAACAGTTGTCTTTAAAATGAGCCGATGACACCGGGGAAATCATTGGTGATGAACAAGCAGATATTATAGCTGGGGGTGGGGGAGCGCGAAATGGGACTGGATTTTGGTCTTCCAAACTTTTAACTTGCTGATATCGCATCTCATCCAGGATGACAGATATACAATCTGAAAACAAAAACACAGTGGATGTGTCAAAAGAGGTGATGTTGAGTTAGAGCTGGGTGTCATGAGCTTGTATATGGAACCTGAAGACATTTCTTCAGATGATGCTGAGAGTAGAAATAGAGGAGGGGGATTGATGGATAGATCCTTGGAGGGTGGGTGTGTGGCTAGAGTCTAAGGGGTTTCGGCCTGAAACGTCGGCTTTCCTACTCCTCAGATACTGTCTGAGCTGCTGTGCTTTTCCAGCCTCACAACTACAAGAACCTTGGAGGAAGTTTAACTTTGGTGGGCAAGGCAAATTGAATATGCCACAGGCAGTGGAACAGACAGTTTCAATCTTAGTTCTAAAAGAATCTGTGATCCTGTTATTATTGGAGGTGAGAGTTAGGGTGGGGGAAGGCAGACAAAAGTGGTTAAAAGGTAGTTGACAACAGGAAAAAAAATCTAGGAATCCTGTTGTGTGCCAGGATGATCTAAGAGTAATGACTCATTTCAGTAGAAAAGTCTAAGTTGCTTGATGCAGTCCAACCAGACATTTAGAAAACTTAAGGTTTATTGATGAAACAACTGAAAATCTCAATGCTTTCCAATAATGAAAGTTGAAAAATTATTATTTGTCAGTTATTCCATGGCATTATTATTGAACTGCAGTCGTATGGGAAGAGAAATGAAACTATGCTGTTGGCTAACTTTTGCATTCATTCTAACAAAGTGTGGAGCTGGATGAACACAGCAGGCCAAGCAGCATCTCAGGTGCACAAAAGCTGATGTTTCGGTCCTAGACCCTTCATCAGAGGGCTCTCTGCTGAAGGATCTAGGCCCTAAAAGTCAGCTTTTGTGCTCCTGAGATGCCGCTTGGCCTGCTGTGTTCATCCAGCTCCACACTTTGTTATCTTGGATTCTCCAGCATCTGCAGTTCCCATTATCACTTTTGCATTCATTCACTGGGTAAGGCCCAATCACACTTATCACACACATGCTTCTCTCATTTGAAAATGTGGGGAATGGGCAGTATCTTTATGAAATGGAGGAAGAATGGTATGCTAGTTAACCATTGTAACAACTGCAGACATCTTCAATGTAGTTCTACACCACACAGGAAAGTAACCAGCAGTAGACACTTAATTTTCCCTTCATTGTTTGCATTCTAAAGAGTTCAAGGCCTGCTAACAGTATCATACAATCTTACAACTTTGTGGCTAGGAAAGACCATAAGTCATGGAAATAGATACAAGTCAGGAATATAAAGGTAAACAGCAGCAAAATTAACCCTTCCAAGGTTTTATTAACATTGACTCCAAAGCTAAAAATCTGATACAATATGACTTAATAATTAATGTGTTTTTAAGCTTATACTGTCTGCAAAAACTGCCCTTTATCACAATCGTGAAAATATCTGCATGGAAGCAGATATTTGAATTTCAGCCAGATAAAACTATTTTCTTGCCACTCACGTTTGTCAAACTACAGTTTGGTGAAAACCTCTGAAAGACTATTTGCACTGACAGACTGCCTCACAGCACGGTATTATCATCGAAAATGATGACATAGGAGATCATTAAGCCCATCAGGCCCGAGCCACCTTTTTGAAAGAACTACCAAATTGGTCCTAATCCTTCCCTGTACTTTCTCTGTAACAGTGCAACTTTTCAACTTTCAATTCTACTTACGACTTTGAGTTAAGAGTTACTGTTGAATCTGCTTCTGCCGCCCTTTCAGGGAGTGCATTCCAGATCATAACTTCCACCCATAAAAAAGTTTTTTCGCTGCCTTGCTGGTTCTTTTGTTAATTAACATAAATTGTTGTCATCTCATTATAAACATTCCCAACAGTGGTAACCATTTCACCCCAAATGCTCTTTTAAAATCTCTCATAAGTTGAATTCCACTAGTAAACTACGCCTTAACTTTCTCCACTGTAAGGAAAATAACCCCAGCTTTTTAACCTCTCCACATGACTGTTCAAGTTTGCATTAGTTCTGGCACTATAATCAAACCTGAATCTGCAACATGAGCCCCACTGCCCCTTTATAAATGACTCGAAAAATGGCTTGTTCTGCACTGATTTCCCTCAGCCTATCAGAAACTCGTCTGCTCCCAAAAACAGCAACAAAACACAAAACAATTTAGGCTAACATCCACCTTTCAAACAAATTAGTATTTACAACATAGGGTTCAGTAATGTGAAAGGGTATAATTGTGTTTAGATGTGGGTGTGACACTGGAAACGTGCATGGCTAAAATATAGTAATTTCCCATCCTTGCGTCTTTAGAAACAGTCTCTTTTTATTAAACTTCGGGTGTGGAAAACTTTCACTCAAGTTCAAAGGATAGATGAATTAAACTTTTTTTTAATTCAAAGGATATGGGCATACCTGGCAAAGCCTAGATTTATTGCCTATAACTGATTACCCTTGCGATGGTGGTGAGCTGCTTTCTTGAGCTCATGCACTCTATGCAGCCCTCATAGTGCTGTTAGGGATGGAGTTCCAGGCCATGGTGTTCCTATGCTGCCTAAGCTTTGGTAGGTTGTCGCAGTCTTGTAGATGGCGCACACTGCAGCTGTGGCAAATGTTTGAGGTAGTACATAGGTTGCCAGTCACTGATCTGCTTTGTTCTGGATGCTGGTAACTCATTGTTTCAAGCGTGTTGGAGCTACACTGCTCCAAGCAAGTGCATAATGTCTTAACACACTTCTGATTTTTGTCTTCTAAATAGTAGAAGAGGCTTCAGGGAGTTAGCAGATGGGTTACTCACTGCAGAATAGCAAGCTTTTGACCACTCTTGCAGCCACAGTGATAACAAGGCTGGTCAGTTCAGTTTCTAGTCAATGGTGAACCTGAGAATAGTGATGGTGAGTTATTTAGTGATGATGATGCTACTGAAATTCACAGGGAGGAGACTGTGTTTTGGATTCTAGCCCATATTTTTGCCTTCTGGGGTAGATAATTTCAAAGAACTAGAATCATTTGAATGAGTAAACTCTTCCTCAGCTCAGACTAAAATGGCCAATCCCTCACTTTGTGACTGAAATTCCAAGTTCTAAATTCTTCAACTCAGGGGAAACATTCTTCCAGCATCCACCTTGTCAAATTAAAACTTCATATATTTCAACAAGATCACATCTCATTTCTCCAGATACTAGGTCTGCTCTTCAGCTTTGCTCAGTTGACAGTCCCCTCATTCCGTGAATCAGTACACGTTCATACAGAGTATGAATGTATTCATAAAGTTGTCAAAGGAAATGTATTTTGAATCTTGGGAATGCAGGGGAGTTTTAGCTTTCACCACTGGACAAAAAACAGGTCGATACTCTACCCAGTTTTTCTCCACTCCTAATACAACAGTAAAGACAATTGAAGAGCTTATAAAATGTGCAGCTCCTTGACTGTTCTTCATCCAACAATGAAGCTTAAAATGCTCCCTTTTTAAAAATATTCTTATCAACAAAGTTACAATTCTAGGCTAATAGGGTTTGACACAAAGAATTCCTTATGCTTTGCCCAGGTGGTGATAATGAACAAATGATGCTTTAAACCATTAGAACAGGGCTCTTATGGCACAGTGGCAATCTCCCTCCCTCCAAGCCAGGCGACCAAGCTTCAAATCCCACCTGCTCCAGAGTTGCATCTACAATTGTAAAGAGGGTGCGGGAACTAAGAGGCGTGGTGTTATATGTGCACAAATAGTTGAAGGTATGAAGGCAGGTTCAGAAAGTGCTGAGTGGGGTTCCACAGGGCTCTGTCCTTGGGCCTCTACTGTTTGTAATTTTTATTAATGACTTGGATGAGGGGATTGAAGGATGGGTCAGCAAGTTTGCAGACGACACAAAGGTCGGAGGTGTCGTTGACAGTGTAGAGGGCTGTTGTAGGCTGCAGCGGGACATTGACAGGATGCAGAGATGGGCTGAGAGGTGGCAGATGGAGTTCAACCTGGATAAATGCGAGGTGATGCATTTTGGAAGGTCGAATTTGAAAGCTGAGTACAGGATTAAGGATAGGATTCTTGGCAGCATGGAGGAACAGAGGGATCTTGGTGTGCAGATACATAGATCCCTTAAAATGGCCACCCATGTGGACAGGGTTGTTAAGAAAGCATATGGTGTTTTGGCTTTCATTAACAGGGGGATTGAGTTTAAGAGTCGTGAGATCTTGTTGCAGCTCTATAAAACTTTGGTTAGACCGCACTGGGAATACTGCGTCCAGTTCTGGGCGCCCTATTATAGGAAAGATGTGGATGCTTTGGAGAGGGTTCAGAGGAGGTTTACCAGGATGCTGCCTGGACTGGAGGGCTTATCTTATGAAGAGAGGTTGACTGAGCTCGGTCTCTTTTCATTGGAGAAAAGGAGGAGGAGAGGGGACCTAATTGAGGTATACAAGATAATGAGAGGCATAGATAGGGTTGATAGCCAGAGACTATTTCCCAGGGCAGAAATGGCTAGCACGAGGGGTCATAGTTTTAAGCTGGTTGGTGGAAAGTATAGAGGGGATGTCAGAGGCAGGTTCTTTACGCAGAGAGTTGTGAGAGCATGGAATGCGTTGCCAGCAGCAGTTGTGGAAGCAAGGTGATTGGGGTCATTTAAGAGACTGCTGGACATGTATATGGTCACAGAAATTTGAGGGTGCATACATGAGGATCAATGGTCGGCACAACATTGTGGGCTGAAGGGCCTGTTCTGTGCTGTACTGTTCTATGTTCTATGTTTATAAGGTTTATGGGGCAACGGGCTTCATAAATAAAGGCATAGAGTATCAAAGCAAGAAAGTTATTGTTGACCTTTATAAAATATTAGTTGGCTTCAATGGAGTGTTGTGTCCAAATCTGGGCACGAGGCTTGAGGAAGGATTTGAAGGCATTTGAGAAAGTGCAGAAAAGATTTACAAGAACAGTTCCAGCGATGAACTACTCCCCCTACATGGAATGGATTGGCAAACTGTGATTGTTCTCCTTGACGAAAAGGCTGAGAGGAGCTATGATAGTGGAGTTAATATTAGAGAGGAGATTTGGGCAGAAACCGTTCCCATTGTGAATTAGCAGACAGTGATTTAACGTAATTGATGAAAGGAGCAGAGGTGACATGAGGAAAGATTTCTTTTCAGTGCATTGATTGTAAAGATAGATAGATTTTTGAACAGTAAGGGTTATGGTGAGTAGATTGCTAAGTGGAGCTGGGTCCACAAATTGAATGGTGGGGCAGGTTCGATGGTCCAGATGGCTGACTCCTGCTCCGACTTCTTAAGTTCTTATACCACAGTCAGCAGAATGACCTTATGTGCTATAACTATCCTAGTATTTATCGCACTGGCACTAATCTTTACTTACTCACACAACTACAGTCATTGTATATCATTATACTCCGATCGTGGTTAACATCAAAGGTACAAAACACATATCTGCCACATATGTTGCTGGAAGAACAAATCTGAAATAGATCATTAGATGCAGTCAAAGTCACATCTACCAGAACAACCCAAGACAAGTCGGAATAAGTTAGTTCTCGTCACATCTTAGGAAAGGGAACAACTGTAATTGCAGCTATAACCGGAATCTCCGTCTCACAGTGACATTAATTACAGTGAATCAGAAACTTTCCATTGATATTAGTGCTCTGTCACTTATAGGCTGCAGAGAGGATTCGGGTATGAAATTTGCTTGAGACCTAACACAAAGAGCACAACAAAAGATATCAGCCACCCACTCCTGGTGGCAACGGAAGTTTCATTTGGCAGAAACACTAGTGCTCCAATTAATTCAATATCTCCAGTTTCATCTTTAGTTAAGAAGCACTAATTCTTTCCCTCCACTTCATCCTTTTGTTTTCCACACACAGGCAGCAAGGAGCCACCTCAGAATACCTTTACCAATGCTGACAAAAAAAGGTTGTAATGTGGCTCGTGACGTCAGTGCTCACGTAAGCTCCACATTAGAGCTGGTGTTCTATAATTTTGTATAAAGCCCTTTCTCTTCAACCTTTTGTACCTTTACTTACGTGCTTAGAAGCTTCTGCTGTTACGATTGAACATGCACCAATTGAACTTTTTACCCCAGATTAAGATTGTTTTGTACTAACTTGAAAATGAAGATCAGAAATCCTGACTGAATTGGGAGTAGATGGAAAGTGACTTGGTTGGAGCGTGGATGGAAATGAAAATACTCTCAGGACTTACACAAAAACACACATAAAAGGACAGACCTCACCTGCGCCAGCTCTGTGATGATCTTGAAATAAACAATGATAGAGCTGTCAACTTTTTCTTAAATAAGAGGAATAAGAGAATGGTCAAAGAAAGAGTAGGGCCGATCAGGGATAGCATAGGGAACTTGTGTGTGGAGCCTGAGGAGGTAGGGGAAGCCCTAAATGAGTTTTTTGCTTCTGTCTTTACGAAAGAAACGAACTGTGTAGTGAATGAAACCTTTGAAGAGCAGGTGTGCATGCTGGAATGGATAGAGATAGAGGAAGCTGATGTACTGAAAATTTTGTCAAACATTAAGATTGACAAGTCGCCAGGCCCGGATCAGATTTGTCCTCGGCTGCTTTGGGAAGCGAGAAATGCAATTGCTTCGCCACTTGCGAAGATCTTTGCATCCTCGCTCTCCACTGGAGTCGTACCTGAGGACTGGAGAGAGGCAAATGTAATTCCTCTCTTCAAGAAAGGAAATAGGGAAATCCCCGGCAATTATAGACCGGTAAGTCTCACGTCTGTCGTCTGCAAGGTGTTAGAAAGGATTCTGAGGGATAAGATTTATGACCATCTGGAAGAGCATGGCTTGATCAAATACAGTCAACACGGCTTTGTGAGGGGTAGGTCATGCCTTACAAACCTTATCGAGTTTTTTGAGGATGTGACTAGAAAAATTGATGAGGGTCGAGCTGTGGATGTGGTGTATATGGACTTCAGTAAGGCATTTGATAAGGTTCCCCATGGAAGGCTCATTCAGAAGGTCAGGAGGAATGGGATACAGGGGAACTTAGCTGCTTGGATACAGAATTGGCTGGCCAACAGAAGACAGCGTGTGGTAGTAGAAGGAAAATATTCTGCCTGGAAGTCAGTGGTGAGTGGGGTTCCACAGGGCTCTGTCCTTGGGCCTCTACTGTTTGTAATTTTTATTAATGACTTGGACGAGGGAATTGAAGGATGGGTCAGCAAGTTTGCAGACGACACAAAGGTCGGAGGTGTCGTTGACAGTGTAGAGGGCTGTTGTAGGCTGCAGCGGGACATTGACAGGATGCAGAGATGGGCTGAGAGGTGGCAGATGGAGTTCAACCTGGATAAATGCGAGGTGATGCATTTTGGAAGGTCGAATTTGAAAGCTGAGTACAGGATTAAGGATAGGATTCTTGGCAGCGTGGAGGAACAGAGGGATCTTGGTGTGCAGATACATAGATCCCTTAAAATGGCCACCCAAGTGGACAGGGTTGTTAAGAAAGCATATGGTGTTTTGGCTTTCATTAACAGGGGGATTGAGTTTAAGAGTCGTGAGATCTTGTTGCAGCTCTATAAAACTTTGGTTAGACCGCACTTGGAATACTGCGTCCAGTTCTGGGCGCCCTATTATAGGAAAGATGTGGATGCTTTGGAGAGGGTTCAGAGGAGGTTTACCAGGATGCTGCCTGGACTGGAGGGCTTATCTTATGAAGAGAGGTTGACTGAGCTCGGTCTCTTTTCATTGGAGAAAAGGAGGAGGAGAGGCGACCTAATTGAGGTATACAAGATAATGAGAGGCATAGATAGAGTCGATAGCCAGAGACTATTTCCCAGGGCAGAAATGGCTAGCACGAGGGGTCATAGTTTTAAGCTGGTTGGTGGAAAGTATAGAGGGGATGTCAGAGGCAGGTTCTTTACGCAGAGAGTTGTGAGAGCATGGAATGCGTTGCCAGCAGCAGTTGTGGAAGCAAGGTCATTGGGGTCATTTAAGAGACTGCTGGACATGCATATGGTCACAGAAATTTGAGGGTGCATCCATGAGGATCAATGGTCGGCACAACATTGTGGGCTGAAGGGCCTGTTCTGTGCTGTACTGTTCTATGTTCTATGTTCTATGTTCAAACATTCACATACGAAATATGAGAAGATTATGTTGTTACCCACATATTACAGGAATGCTCGAGAGCACTGAAGGAAGCAATCTTTTCCTGCAAGTGTTAGCTGTTGGAAAGAGCTATGCAATTAGTTCCAGTCCCTTACTCTTTCCACAAAGTTTGTAAATGTTTCCTTTGCACCTATTCATCAAATTTCCTTTTAAAAATTAGGATTGAATCTGCTTTCAGCACCATCTCACACAGGAAATTGCAGATCATGACAACTCCCTGAGTAAAAAAGAATTCTCTTTATCATGTGGTTATTAAATATCCCCTCCTCTGCCTGAAGAACAATAATCCTTGATAACAAAGTGTGGAGCTGGATGAACACAGCAGGCCAAGCAGCATCTTAGGAGTACAAAAGCTGACGTTTCGGGCATAATTTTTGCTTCACTTGTCTTTCCACAAAACTCTAGTCCCTTCTCCTAGCATTATTCTGGCAGATCTCTATTTCATCTTCTCCATGGCACTGCCATTGTCCCGAGAGGAAGTACCTCTGGATTATGATCTGGTTTCCCAGGTTCAATATATAGCCTGGGTAGATTTAGAATCTGCAAAACAGGTGATGACAGAAACATAGTAGTTAAATAACATGAAGCTCTGATGGAATGTGGGAGTGACAGCCAAGATTTACTTTTTTCCCGGAAGTGCTTCAGCACGAAGACAAGTACCCTACCTGAAATTACAGCATACTACATAGCTCACTGGGAACACTCTTACCTACGTCAGTAGATTACAAAGTGTGGGCCTGGATGAACACAGCAGGCCAAGCAGCATCTTAGGAGCTCCCAGATACTGCTTGGCCTGCTGTGTTCAATCACCTCCACACTTTGTTATTTTGGATTCTCCAGCATCTGCAGTTCCCATTATCACTGTGTTAAGAGATTATATGTTTGAATCCCACGCGAATGAGTTGTGCACATAACCTAACCCAAAAGATTCCATGCAAGATTATCCTGTGTCCGGGCCAATGTCTGCACCCCAAACAAAAACCTAAATGATCATTTATCACGTGCACTATTTGTGGAATGTTGTTGTGCTGAAAAATGGCTGCCCTGTCTCCTAAATGCCAATAGTAACAAGATTTCAAAAAGAACCCAATTGATTGTGAAGCACTTTGGAGCATCCTTATGTTATGGAAGGCCTGATATAAATGCAAATTTTGCTTAGACATAGAAAGTATTTTCCATCAGGTAAGTAATTCATCTCTTGACTCCCCAAAGCCTGTCCAACATCTACAAGGTACATGGCAGGAGTGTGATGGTAAACTCCCCACTTGCCTGGATGGGTGTAGCTCCAACAACACTCAAGAAGCTTGACACCATCCAGAACAAAGCAACCCGCTTGACTGGCCCCATTTCCACAATCATTGACTCCCTCCACCACCTACACTCAATAGCAGCAGTGTGTATCTTCTACAAGATGCACTTCAGAAATTCACCAAAAACCCTCAGACAGCATGTTCCAAACTCATGACCACGCCCAATTAGAAGGACAAGGGCAGCAGAACACCACCTGCGAGCTCCCCTCCAACCCAATCTCATCCTGACTTGGAGATACATTGCCGTTCTTCCACTGTCGTTAAGGGAAATCCTGGAATTCTCTCCCTAACAACACTGTGAGTCAACCCACAGTACGCAGACTACAGCAGTTCTAGAATGCAGCTCACCACTACCTTCTCAAGGGCAACTAGAGATGGGCAATAAATGCAGGCCCAGCCAGGGATGCCCCATCCTACAAATGAACAAAAAAATTACAGGGAGCTGATGAAACACATGCTTATTCTACGTTCTTTACAGGAACAGGTCACTACCACCAGAGGCTGTTATCTGAGAAGTGCCATTCTGTATCACGATCAGGAGACTCTCCCATCTTTACTATCTGCCAGAGGTGTATTGGAAGGACTTTTAAGTTGATAATCAGCTGGTTGACCACATTACCAAATGCACTTTTTCTCCCCCAAGCCCTGGAGTGAAAGTCAAACCTCTGGTTCACAGACAGAAGTGATACTATCCACTGTGTCACAAGATCTGCCCAAGTCCTTCAGCCTTGTTGAAAATACGCAGGACATTCCAGTCGTTAATGTCTGATTAATCACACTGTTAAGTTTAGAGATGTGTTTATTTAAGCTTATGAAGAAACTGGTGGTGGCTATTTATTGCCTGAGCACATGTATATTAGGAACACCCATAACAGTATGAGGCGGAATGACCTGCATAACTGAGTAGTCAATAAACTACACAAGAAAAAGCTATTCTTGATTTCTGTTTCATCAACCGGCTTCGGTCTGACATTGGCAGCTGGCATCAGTTACCTGAAGTTGAATGTTGAGCATTAAGAATTACTTTTCAGATGAAAGGTTGTAGATGTGAGAGATAATAGGAACTGCGGATGCTGGAGAATCCGAGATAGCAAGGTGTGGAGCTGGATGAACACAGCAGGCCAAGCAGCATCTTAGGTGCAGGAAAGCTGACATTTCGGGCCTAGACCCTTCATCAGATTTCTGATGAAGGATCCAGGCCTGAAACATCAGCTTTCCTGCTCCTAAGATGTTTCTTGG
Source organism: Stegostoma tigrinum (assembly GCF_030684315.1). Lineage (NCBI taxonomy): Eukaryota > Metazoa > Chordata > Chondrichthyes > Orectolobiformes > Stegostomatidae > Stegostoma > Stegostoma tigrinum. Next base: position 58,767,051 of record NC_081364.1, on the reverse strand, counting down.
GCTGCTGTGTTTATCCAGCTCCACACCTTGTTATCTGGGTTGTAGATGTGAGTTACTTTTGAGAAGAATGGCCTAAACAAGTATAAAGATAAAGGATATGATTTGCCACTGATATTATGTGAACCTGAACCATTATGACTGATAAAAAATGAAAGTTATGGAAAAAGTTACATCCATACCAAAGAAAATGTTTACTGCGTATGAGGCATAGTTGGGCTTTTGATAAATTTAGATAGTTATTCCACAGAATAACTTATAATGGAATTTTAGAGATCATTCTCAAGATCAAAATATTCAAGGTGGAAATCCTGAGCACAGTGCACGACTTAAACTTGTTAGATTATGCTACATGTTGAACATGGATAGACTCCTAGTGTTATCAGAAGAATTTTAGACAATACATTTTTGTTACATATGTCAGAAGACTTGACAAGAAATTCTGGGGTAACATTCATTCCCAGCAGCCTTGATGGCTTAAATGTGAAATGGGTTTTACAAAGGATGGTAGCAATGCAAGGCGACCCACATACAGGGTGATAGTGTTTTACAAAAAGAGCAGCATTGTGTGACATCAAAGATGCGTTTGGCAATTGTGATAGATAACAGGAACTGAGAAACCACAACAAAAGAATGAACCCCAGGAATAGCCAATGAATGATTAAAAACAGGGTGTGATGAATTGTCCGAAACAGAAAAACAGGTCTTGTGAAAACACACAGAAGATTTGGAAGGACGTTGATGGTGACACTGATAAAGAAGTGGTAATTGTGTTGATTATAACAACGTTCATCCCAGTGATAAATGTTTCATTTGCAGACTCATTCAAATGCGTGATTTGTGGATGTGTGTTCACCAGTGTATGCAGTGGATTGGTTACATTCTTACTTAGACTCTAAGTCTGAAAAAACAAGGACCAAAGTAAGATTGGGTGCTTGAGATTTCTATTTACTTCAAACTTGAGGATGACCAAAATGCTAGAGTCATTCAAAAAAACAGGTGGCAATTGCCTGCAAAATAGCTGAGGTTAACCACTTTATTTTAAAATAGTGTCGGGTAAAATATGCTTATTATTAATTGTTGCAGATAGCTTATGCAAAAGGCTCAAATGAACTTTGATTGAAATGCGACAACGCAATTGTTTCAGGGAAATCAGTAGGCTTAAAGTTTACACAATCTACACATTACTCAATTCCATCAAGAAGAAATCAAAAGAACTGTGGACGCTGGAAATCAGAAACAAAAGCAGAAATTGCTGGATAATCTCTGCAGGTCTGGCAGCACCTATGGACATAGAGACCAGAATTAACATTTCAGGTCCAGTGATCCTTCTTCAAACATCAGTTCTGAAGAAGGGTCACTAGATCTGAAACATTAACTCTGATCTCTTTCCACAGATGCTGCCAGGCCTGCAGAGATTTTCCAGCAATTTCTGCTTTTGTTCCTTGAATAAGACCTAACTTTTCCAATTTGCATATTAAGCGGGTGTTATTGGCTTCAGGATATAGAATTTTACAGGGGAGAAAAAAGTCTAATAATCCTAAACTATATCAGCAGTTTAGCAAATTAAAAGATGCAGGCGTAAGTTGCAATCAGTACTCTCAATAGACAGAAGAGATCAGCGATAAATATCAAATATGTAAAAATTACAGGCTTACATCGTCACAGAGAGTCAACCATTAGCAAGAAACTTGAATAAAGTTGTAGTATTGAACTTGAAGGTTAGGGATATGAAAAACAAACAACAATTTGCACTTTGTGGATGTGGCAACTAGATTTAATCAGTTAGCAATATTGTATTGGTGAAGATGAGAAGAGTGATAGTGGACAAAATAATGAAGAAATGGATAAGGGTTAGATTGGAGACTCTGTATAAATTCCTAATTGACAACAGGGTAAGAATAAGGTCTTTCCCGATAATGCATTTATAGATAGGTATAAAAATAAGAACACTGTGGCAACGAATGTGGCAGTGACAATGTGGTCTGTGGTGAAAAAAAAAATCAAATGGATGCTTTATAAAATTCCTGTGGACCAACCAATGTGTAAATTAACAATTGTCCTGGTGGGGCAATGCATGCAAAGAACTCACTGTAACTGGTTGGGAGGATGCAATCCATTTCAGTTGGTTTTCTGAACATTTCTTTGGTAATGAGTGATCATTTCCCTGGTTTTGGAAGGGATTATAATGTTTTGTGGGCACTTAAAAACCCTGCACAGGGGCAGAGGGCCATTTGTTAAAGCTGTGATTTCAAAGAGAAAATTTGGTGTGACATATGGCATCTCAGCGTGGTTCATCAGAAATAAATATTAATCTGGGGACATTATGTATTACCAAGAAAAGAGGCAAAAAGAGCGGTCAAGTTACAAGTAGTGATAGAAAAATGGTAATTCTGTAGCATGGAGGCCAAACTGTTAAGGTACATTCCTTGAGATTAATTGGTAATGATTACACAACTACAGGATGTGAACAATTCGTACAAAATGGCGAGGGATTGTGCACATCACGTGCACATGTTGTACAGTTATGAGGACCAGATCATGACAGATGATATGCTGACTGGATGTGGACAAAGCAATACAAGGACGCAAAACAAGGTTATTTGTCCCAGAGGACAACAACTGAAAGTAGTCGAAGTAACATATATGCTGTATAGGACCAATGAATGGAAGAATGTCACCATTATAGGGCAAAGCTACCAATAAATACAAACATTGGCTAAATGTTCAAGATGACAGACATGAAGTAAGATTCAAGAATTGGCAAAATGAAGTAAAGATGCAGGAGGCTAGAAAATGCAGTATGAGGTATGAAAGTGGACCTAGAAGTGAACATGGCTTTAGGAAAAATAAATCATAAATGTGTGAATAAATCATCATGGCAGTGGGAGATTTTGTTGTAGTAGTCCAGAACAATATAGGAGGGCAAGAAGATGTCTTAGTTTGACATGAATACACACAATGGAACAGGCTAGGAATAAGGACCATGACTATCATGGTGTTTTCTTAGCTAGAAACAAGTTGGAAGATAAATTGATAAAAGATGCCAAACAAAGAAAGGTGGATAGCTGGAAAGAATTTGGTGCATAAATGGAGGTAGCAAATATAGGTCATCCAGCCTTATCATACAGATAGATATGCAGAGAACAGGTGCTCCCTATTGGGGCAGATTTGTCTAAAGCAAACAAAAGACTCAGGACTTTGAAGAAAAGCCCAGCGATCAAGATGTTAGGTTGGTTCCTCTTACCTTAGGAAAAATGATCTTCTTGGTTCTTTGAGCAAAATACCCCCAGGAAAGGAAATCAATCAATTTAAAAGGTTCATTTTGCAAGAAGAAATGTTTCATTCTTTGAGCAAAATACCCCCAGGAAAGGAAATCAATCAATTTAAAAGGTTCATTTTGCAAGAAGAAATGTTTCAATATGAAGTAATTTTGAAATTGCTTTAAAAACCAGGTGCTATAGAAAGAAACTTATGGAAGTTAAACAAATGTGTTTTAGGGTTGAATGATGCAACAAGGATTTGGAATTTCTCAATTAAGTCCTGCTAGGTCTTGTTGAAAGTAGTTTGCATTCAGCTTGAAGTAGAGCCAGAAATATTCGACAGAAAAACTTATCGGCACTTTCATAATGCATCGGAGGTGGGATGAGGTTCGTTGAATTAATATTGAGAGGTTGCTTAGAATTTGAGCCATGTGTGTGAGGTACATTTAAAAAAGTGTAATTTATGTTTGGAGGTCAGTTTTTGGACACTTTTAAAACATCTAAGTATAAATTAAGCAGAATAAATCAGGAGTGACCTTGGATCAACAATGTTACTTCTAATTGGTCAATCATGTCCCAGTAAAGAGGGCTAGATCCTTACAGAAAGAAGATCCTGCATCTCGTGGAAACAAACCAGATAGGTTTGATTATAAAATGTGAGGCTGGATGAACACAGCAGGCCAAGCAGCATCTCAGGAGCACAAAAGCTGACGTTTCGGGCCTAGACCCTTCATCAGAGAGGGGGATGGGGGGAGGGAACTGGAATAAATAGGGAGAGAGGGGGGGGCGGACCGAAGATGGAGAGTAAAGAAGATAGGTGGAGAGAGTGTAGGTGGGGAGGTAGGGAGGGGATAGGTCAGTCCAGGGGAGACGGACAGGTCAAGGAGGTGGGATGAGGTTCGTAGGTAGCTGGGGGTGCGGCCTGGGGTGGGAGGAAGGGATGGGTGAGAGGAAGAACCGGTTAGGGAGGCAGAGACAGGTTGGACTGGTTTTGGGATGCAGTGGGTGGGGGGGAAGAACTGGGCTGGTTGTGTGGTGCAGTGGGGGGAGGGGATAAACTGGGCTGGTTTAGGGATGCAGTAGGGGAAGGGGAGATTTTGAAACTGGTGAAGTCCACATTGATACCATATGGCTGCAGAGTTCCCAGGCGGAATATGAGTTGCTGTTCCTGCAACCTTCGGGTGGCATCATTGTGGGAGTGCAGGAGGCCCATGATGGACATGTCATCAAGAGAATGGGAGGGGGAGTGGAAATGGTTTGCGACTGGGAGGTGCAGTTGTTTGTTGCGAACTGAGCGGAGGTGTTCTGCAAAGCGGTCCCCAAGCCTCCGCTTGGTTTCCCCAATGTAGAGGAAGCCGCACCGGGTACAGTGGATGCAGTATACCACATTGGCAGATGTGCAGGTGAACCTCTGCTTGATGTGGAATGTCATCTTGGGGCCTGGGATGGGGGTGAGGGAGGAGGTGTGGGGACAAGTGTAGCATTTCCTGCGGTTGCAGGGGAAGGTGCCGGGTGTGGTGGGGTTGGAGGGCAGTGTGGAGCGAACAAGGGAGTCACGGAGAGAGTGGTCTCTCCGGAAAGCAGACAGGGGAGGGGATGGAAAAATGTCTTGGGTGGTGGGGTCGGATTGTAAATGGCGGAAGTGTCGGAGGATAATGCGTTGTATCCGGAGGTTGGTAGGGTGGTGTGTGAGAACGAGGGGGATCCTCTTGGGGCGGTTGTGGCGGGGGCGGGGTCTGCAGTTCCCATTATCTCAGATAGGTTTGATTGGTCAGTTGAACTGTTGTGCACTTAAATTAAACCCTATATTAATTATGACTTTTTGGAACTATGTATGTTAAAAGGTGCTATGATTGAGGATGTTTGGAGAGCAAATTAAACATTAAAAAAACTAAATTTAGGAATTATACACTTGGGTTTACAGCCTTGTGATTCAGAATACATGATCATTTTTAGAGATGCTTCATAGACCAATCCTCTGGATGGCTATTCAGGTACAGAAGTATTTGTCAAGTCTTAGTGGGAAATACTAAGAAGAGTCTAGGCCCGAAACATCAACTTTCCTGCTCCTATGATGCTGCTTGGCCTGCTGTGTTCATCCAGCTCTACACCTTGTTATCTCAGATTCTCCAGCATCTGCAGTTCCTACTATCTCTGAAAGAATAAAATTTGACTTTTGGCCTGGAAAACAAATAAAAAAGCAGTTTAGCTGCTGAGTCTTTGGCATTAGTGGAAACAATAGATATAGGAATATACTGTTTTAATAGGCTGAAGGAATTCTTATGCAAGGGGAAATCTGAGAAAACATTTGTCCATAGTTTGTTAGGTGGATAATCATTCTCTTTGGGACAAGGGTCATTTGGTTGAAGGTGTCGTACATGTAAGGTTGAGAATTGACCTTGCCAGTGTCAACAAATATAGGAAAGAGATTTTTCAAATGAAATTTGTTGATGCAATTCATCAATGGTCAGACAGTTCTGTTAAGAGAAATATTTGACCCAAGAAATTATTAGATGTCCTTGAAAAGGAATGACTTGTGTTATGATAAAAACATAGAATAACATGTTCTAAGAATATGAATAACAAAAGTTTGAATTTAAAGAAGAGGGGAATCTGTTGATATCTGACTAATCACATTAGGTAACTTGCCTATGTTGCTATTCAAGCTCAAGAGGAAACAGATAGTGGCTATTAATTGACTGAGTACATATATATAGGGAATCACCTGGAACACCACAAGATCAAATGAGCTGAGTGACTGAGTTGTCAACAAACTCTGTAGCCTGGTGGTGCAATGGAAGTGTTCCCTACCTCTGGGTTGACAGGTTGTAGGTTCAAGTCTGACCTCAAAATGTGATGACCATAGAGGTGTGTTGTTGTGTGTCCGTACCAACCTCTACCAAATTAACATTGTGCACTGATTTTGATTTTTACGAACAGACTTGGATCTGATTCACCAGTCTCCTGCAACTGAACAGGAAATCTTATTCACTGGGATTTATCCTGTTCTTTTCAAGTCTTAGTACATATGTAGAATACCATTGCTAACAATTTAAACAAACATTGTAAACAAATTCAGTGCTATGCATTTACTTTTTAGGCTAGAGTTATAAAGGTGAATTCTGGTTACAGTAAGGCAGAGAAATGCAAATTCTGATTAGAAAGCCTGTATTTCAAAAGGTAGACTCAGCCTTCTATACACATGTGGATTTTTCCATCAGCTTTGAATTTTTCCACAACAGTAGGTCATAATTCCATGACTTTAAATTCTATTTAGTCGCCCTGTATAAAATAAGGTTGAGATCCTTTGATGGTGACAGAAATGTATCTAAAATTTTAGGCCAACTGCCAAATTTAGAGCAACCTAATCCTGGATGCTGTCAGGTTTTGCAAACAGCTCATCAGCCGCTGAGGTATTCAGAGCTGGATTTATCTGTCAATGCTCCAAAAAGGTAATCTTGAAACTAGGTCAAATACTCCAGCTGGAGTTAAACCCATCAGTCTTGTATTTTCTCGAAAAAAGCTGCAATGTCGTCATAATCTTTGAAATGTCGCCTCTCCACCATTCAACCAAATAACTGATAACACACTAAAAGGCTCCAGGTCTCACCCCAACTGTTCACAGGTGATCAAAGCCAGCAAGCAGGGTAGGGACTGAACATCTTCACCTTCAGCACCATGTCTCTCAAAGGGGAAAACTCGTCAATGTTGACTGCTGCAAGGCAGACGTATTCACTGTTGAGTGGGCTTGACAGAATGTAATGCTTTGAGTGGTCAGAAAGCCTCCCGATACCAGCAAAGTATGACCACTTAGAGTCACAGAGTTGTACAGAACTCAAATAGACCCTTTGATCCAACTCGTCTGTGCTGACCAGATATCCAGTATTAATATAGTCCCATTTATCAGTATTAGGCCTATATCTCTCTAAACCCTTCCTATTCATATTCCCATCCAGTTGCCTTTTAAATGTAATTGTACCAGCCTCCCCCACTTCCTCCGGCAGCTCATTCCATACACGCACCACCCTCTGTGTGAAAAAGTTGAACCTTAGGTGCCTTTTAAATCTTTCCCCTCTCACTTTAAATCTTTGTCCTCTAGTTTTGGACTCCCCTACCCTAGTGAAAATACCTTGGCTATTCACTCTATTCATGCCCCTCATGATTTTATAAATCTCCCGAAGGTCACCGCTCAGCCTCTGATGCTCCAGGGAAAATAGCCCCAGTCCATTCAGTGTGTCCCTAAAAGCTCAAACCCTCCAACCCCAGCAATATGCTAGTAAATCTTTTCTGAACCTTTTCAAGTTTAACAACATGAATGATACAGACTTGGAGAGGCTGTTCCCTGAGATCTGTTCTCCCAATGACATTGACAATCTGCACATGTGGGCTTTGGAAAGGGGAAAAGTGATTAGTAGGGGAGCTGCATTCACTGTGTGACAACAGCTTAAACTATAAATGGCAGAAATGGTTCAATAAAACAGAAGTAATGGAAAATAAATAGCTTGTAGTGTTGTACAGTTTCTTAATGAACATTTAACAATTCAAATAGTAGTGCTTGACTTGCATTGATATCCTAATAATGTGGATGTGGGGTTTCACTACATCCACTGAATCTCGCTGACCAAGACTGTCTAAGATTCAGTGCTTATCTCCTTTAAAGTTCAACCAGGAACAAAGATATCAAATATTTGTTCCAAAATGTGCAAGCAGCTCTCAAAGAAGAACTTGAAATATTAAAAGATTAAAGTCTGCAATGCAAGAAATTGCAGGGCATCTACTCAACACTTTCTTCAGATGTCAGACAGCCCTTGTAATATCACAGGTATTACCCAGAATTGTATTCCAATTTAAATCAAAAGTAAAGTATGGAAAATGCTCAAATTTGAAAACACAAAGCAGAACTATCAGGAAGAAAGGCAAATTTAGGTACAGCCACTTAGGTGAGTTGTTGAAAGCCCAATGGCAACTGAAATAGTGTCTTATACAAAACAAACGTGATTTTTATTTCTTGTACATTCCAATCATTTGGTTTTCTTAAGAGTTATGCCTGGGTTTGTTGAAAACTGAAGGGTCTAGGCCCGAAATGTCAGCTTTTGTGCTCCTAAGATGCTGCCCGGCCTCCTGTGTTCTTCCAGCCCCACACTTTGTTATCTTGGATTCTCCAGCATCTGCAGTTCCCATTATCACTGATTGGTTATTCTGACTGACCAAGAATCTCATCGTCATTATATCATGTGACCATTAGGATGGCCGAAAGCAAATAGTTTTGATCTTGACCTTTTTCTCCCCCCCGTTTCTGTGTAACATTCTGCCATATTTGAACAAGAATCAATAATTCTGAATTATGTAATTGTAAAACCTTCATTAAATAAAGGAGTCAAATTGGCAAGCTTACATGCAAACAAGGTTCTGACTTTTACCTGTAGAAACTCAGCCAAAATGATTAATGAGTATTTGAATGCATAAATACATGTCACTGTGAAGAACATGGGGGGGCGGGGGGAAGGAAAAGCATTCTGAATTGACAACATTCTGTGGTGGACTACGTTCCCTGTGGAGCATTAACAAGCTGCTACAAACCAGTAGCTTCTGTCATTCCTCGTCCGTGCTGCATTTTTGTTTCATTTCCTTCCCAAGTCAAAGTCCAGATAATTTTCCCCAATCCCAAGGATGTCTTGTTCCTAAACAATCTGGATCACAAGAAAGGTTACATAATCATAACTTATTTCAGCGTGATGTCATTAGTCACTTCAATTTTGGTTTCAGAGATATGCTGTCTCCCGGCTCCCGAGGCCACATTTCGTGATCTGGAATGCAGAGGCCATTTCCATTGTTAATTGCAAACAAGTCGGAATGCTTGCCACATGATTGAAGACTATCCTGAGGCTGATCAAATTTAGATAATTTGATGGATTTTCAAGATACCAGTAATTTCTTGCAGATCATTATTCCAGCTCTTTCTGTTTCTTGTTCTCATGTTTTTGACAACTGTAGTTCTTTCTCTCTAATGGCAGGTAACACTGAAACTATTCAATTGCTGCCTTGTATCTGAATTTGTCGATTAAGCAAAGGCTACTTTAAATCTTATTAAATCACAAATTTTAACTTTAAATTTCCAGCATTTTATTTGACTGAGCATTCAGTATTTGTAAAAAAAATACCTTTGTTCTTGGATGAATGCCTTTCTTAAATAGTCTTGATCTCTGAGACATTTCTGATGCTATTGAAGAAGGGAGTTTGCAATGAAATCCCACTTATCCCAGGTATTATGTTTAAACAGATCAGCACTAACCATATCAAACTCTCCCGACTGAAATACATGTAATTTATCACCAAGGTGGTGTTCACCTCTGTAACTTGTTGCATTGCTCTTTGTTCATGTTATTTTTAATAATTCTATAAATTATCTGCAATAGGCATGACTTCCCAAACCCTCTGTGGGACGGTGAAGAGGGAGGAGCTGCTGAGTACGTCAGAGAAACATCCTGTAATCTAACACAGTGTTCAATCTCTAGACTCACCGTTTCACCTCATATTGGGCATGGAAAACAGCTCTCCTGCTAGCTTATGCAAGGATGTTGTTTGATGCTGAGTGCGAGAAACACGACACTATCGAAACTAAAACTGCAACAGCACCACTTGCCACCATGGGTATAGTTCATGATAATCAATTTATAATTCATAAAAAAGAAACCCAGCAAAGTTGAAGTATCATTTCAACACTATTTTACAGGCAGTGGACAAAGGGAGTTGAAGTACACAGCTCCAGGCTGTTTCTTCGAAAATCAAAATATAGTCCTTCTTTAAAGCAGGCTTACTCCTCAATGCTGAGGTAATGGGAACTGCAGATGCTGGAGATTCCAATATAATAAAATGTCCGTCTTCCCTGGACTGACCTATCCCCTCCCTACCTCCCCACCTACACTCTCTCCACCTATCTTCTTTACTCTCCATCTTCGGTCCGCCTCCCCCTCTCTCCCTATTTATTCCAGTTCCCTCCCCCCATCCCCCTCTCTGATGAAGGGTCTAGGCCCGAAACGTCAGCTTTTGTGCTCCTGAGATGCTGCTTGGCCTGCTGTGTTCATCCAGCCTCACATTTTATTATCTTACTCCTCAATGCTCTGAGAAGAGTGACTTTTTTTTCTGGCTCACGAATATTCAGAGATGGGCTTTGCTCAGAAATAATGACCCAGTGTTCATAAAAATAACAACATTAGTAGGTTACAGGGCAGGTTGAGACACATGGGTTTGTGCGGTTTATATTTAGAAGTTTACAGTACAAAAACAAGGAAGTTGTGGTGAAGCTTTATAAACCATTGGTTTAGTCTAATGTGTCCAAATCAGGGCACCATATTTTAGGAAGGATAGGACAGCACTGTGGAAGAATGACAAAAAAGACTCAGAAGAACTGCCATTGCAGGAATGAGAAATTTTAGTTATGATGATAGAGTAGGCTGAGACAAGATTTGACAGAGTTGCTCAAAATTGTGAGGGATATTGACATAATGTTACAAACCACGTGAGAGGGGTGAGCATTCCTCCATCTCTAGTTGGTCGCAGTAAAGGTTTCAGTGTTTATAGTCTGTGATCATACCCTTCCAACCTGAAATACAGGTACCTATATTCGCCACAAACAATAGGAACCTGTGATAACAAGGTGTAGAGCTGGATGAACACAGCAGGCCAAGCAGCATCAGAGGAACAGGAAGGCTGAGGTTTCAGGCCTAGACCTGTGATAAGGTTTTCTCAAGTGAATGGAGAAATAATTTCATTATCTGTTAATCCCCAGAAAAATAGTAACGGCGTAACATCAAGTTTAAATGCAAATTCATCCACAGATTGGCACACACAAACACAAACACACAAAGTGAAGAGGTGACCATGTCCATTACAGAATGTATCGTTTTGAATTCTTAGATTGGGTTGCACTGTTTCGGACCGACAGCAGTAGCAAATAGACATTATAATTTAATATCTCGATGTTTTCTCCAAATCGGTATTATCACAAGACTTTTCCTCCTGGAGAGACACAGTGAGTTCTCCAATTTATTTCAGTTCTGCAGTCAAAAATGTATCTCCTTTCCTTGAGCTTCAAGCAACTCCTAGATATACACACTTGCTGAAGTTGTATTTTTAGATTTCCTAATTTGTGACATTACCAGCAAGTGAAAATTTTCACGTGAAAATTCATGAAGAAATGAAGAGCTTTTGTTTTGGGCCTTCCAGGGACTTGCTGGCTGGTTTCACTGCCCTTTGGGGAAAATGCTAATTTCAGTTCAGGCTGCCTCTTGTTTAAACCCTGTCAATTTCATGAAACATGGCCTAACTGTGTAGTCAAGTGATTGCTGTGGCCATCTAAAGTCAGTGTTTTTGGTTCTTATTTTAAGACGGTCAATGAAAGTGCCAGGTACTAAATCCATCAGATGATGGAATTTATGATCATTTGAATCAGCAGAAGTAGGCCATTCGGCCCCGTGTGCTTGCTCCACCATGCAATAAGATAATGGATCATCTGTGTGTGTTTCAAATTCCACATTCCCTCGACTCCCAAAACCCTTTCATTTCCTTCACTGAAAAGAATCTACCTACGTCCACCTTAAAAATATTCAATGACCTCAACTCCAGCGCCTTGTGAGGCAGAGTTTCAAAGGTGACAACCCTCCATGACAAAATATTGCTCCTCATCGTCACTACCCTATAAAAAAACCCAACAACTTTTCCACAGTACCTCCTAATTTCGGAGTCACCATTCAGCAGCATCCTGACGTAGTCACATAATCATGCTTTACAGACAACGTCCCAGTCCCAGTGCATTGAGTATAGGAGTTGGGGTGTCACGTTGCAGCTGTACAGGACACTGGTTAGACCGCTTGTAGAATACTGTGTTCAATTCTGGTTTCCCTTCTAAGGGAAAGATGCTGTTAAACTTGAAAGGGTGCAGGATGGATTTACAACAATGTTGCTGGGGTTGGAGAGTTTGAGCCTTAGGCAGAGGCTGAATAGGCTGGAGCTATTTTCCCTGGAGCATTGGGGTGACCTTGGGGAGGTTTATAAAATCATAAAGGGCACGGACAGGGTGAATAGTGAAGGTCTTTTTCCCAGGATAGGGGAATCCAAAACTCTAGGGCATCGGTTTAAGGTTAGAGGGGAAAGATACAAAAGGGACCTGAGGGGTAACTTTTTCAAGCAGAGGGCGGTGCGTGTATGGAACAAGCTGCCAGAGAAAGTGGTGGAGGGTGGTACAAATCCAACATTTAAAAGGCATCTGGATGGGTATACGAATAGGAAGGATTTAGACGGAAATGGGCCACATGCTGGCAAATGGGACGAGATTTATTTAGGATATCTGGTCAGCATGGACGAGTTGGACTGAAGGGTCTGTTTCTGTGCTGTACAACTCTATGACTATGACCTCTATGGTGTCTCTAGTCATCCATAACAGCAGATTAAACTCACCAGAGGTGGTGTTACGGTTGTATACAGTCAGGAATGGATTTCCACGAGAATCTTCATCGACTCTGGACCCCATGAAGTCTTGGAGCATCAGGTCAACTGTGACCATGGAAAGCTCCAGATGATTGCCACCTCCTGCGCTCTTCTGCCTGAGCTGATGTTTCAGTTATCCTCCAGAATCAACATCACTTTAAAGAACCACGGGGGAGCTGACAGCACAGAATGTACTCTGTGGCAGGACTTCAATATTTGCAATCTAGAGAGACTTTGGTTACCATGTCTGGCCCAGCTGGCCACTAACCCAATGACACACCATAACTTGCATCAGACTTAAAAATGGATAATCAAATCCTAAGGGTGTGATTAAATGCTGCATAATATTTGTTATTTTTCTTTCTTTCCAAACTGTAATTATACAGACTGTTCACTGAAGAGACTGGAGTTAAAATATGCCCTGACTAGAACACAAAGGGTTAACTTCATTTCTTACTCTGGCTCTCCCTTCCACTTTCTGCATTGACCCTGGATAATCCCACCCTGGGTTAGGACAGCACGGTGGCTCAGTGGTTAACACTGCTGCCTCACAGCGCCAGGAACCCGGGTTTGATTCCACTCTCGGGTGACTGTCTGTGTGGAGTTTGCACGTTGTCTGCTTGGGTTTCCTCCGGGTGTTCTGGTTTCATCCCATAGTCCAAAAAATGTGCAGGCCTAATTTCACACTTGTAGGGATTCTATGCTATGGTTATGGTAGATTGGCCATGCTAAATTGCTCTAGTGTCCAGGGATGCATGGATTAGCTAGGGAAATGTAGGATACAAGGGCGGGGGGGGGGGGGGGTGCTCTTCAGAGTTTCAGTGTGGACTCAATGGCCTACTTCCACATTGTAGTGATTCTTTGATTCTACAACTGTCTTACCTGCGTGTCAGGAGTTGTGCTTTGTCAATTGCAAAAAAACAGGAAGGCAGTGGACAAAAGTCTTCCACTGTGCATTGCATTGTATTCCTTACATCGCCCACCCCCTTGGTCTTTTGCAATGCTGAGGTACATAAAATACATGAACCAACCGCCACCTGGTCCCAGCAGACAGCAACTGTGCATACGGTTACATAACACTTTGATGTGCAAATACAACACGTTGGATAGATTTGCAAAGGAATTGTTTGAGGTTTTATGGAGAGATTATTCAAACTGTACTGCCACAGCCTGAAATGTTTCTGCATAAAGCTTTCAATTAGGTAACACTGCCTCATTCACTTATAAATAAAGCTGCCACTGCATCAAAGTAGTTACTTACTAAACTAATGCCACTTATTCCAAACACCTTCTCCAATTTTGTGTTCCAGAAGTGCTTTAAACTGTGCTTTTATACTACCCACGCTGTCACAGAATTGTTCCTGTTTGGTTTTCCTGGATATAAGAATGCATTAGAGAAGACAGTCTCAAATAAATTCACAGTGCAATAAAAGTATTGCTGTGTTTTTCATTTCTAAGAAGACCAAATCTGCTAAGCATGTACTTCAATGTTTTGACGCATCGCAAAACAAAATCTGCCTTCATGTCTGAATGATAAGTGTGGTATGGAATCTGTAGTATAAAGAGAATGCATGTGTTAATGACTTGATGTTTTGCAAGATGATGCAACACTGGCATCAGGTCACATGCTACTGAGACTCTGAGAAGAGACTGGAATAACCTGTAATAGTCAGCTGCAGTTCATGGATCAGCATTGTCTACAACAGTGCTTTACTGAAAACTTGTTGAAACTTGGAGACCTGCACTGACTCTTAGCTAAGTCAGAGTCCAAGATGCAACAGACTCAGTTTGGAGAGAGTAGATCTCTGAAGAGTCAGCTTTTCAGCCGCGCAGGACAAAACTCAGAGCCCCAAACCTCATGCCAGCTGAACACATGAGGATTAATCAAGTAAGTGTTATATCAGAGAAGACATGAAGGAACAGCCAAGCTAAGCAAACTACAAGGGTGGTACGGTGGCTCAATGGTTAGCTCTGCTGCCTCACAGCGCCAGAGACCTGGGTTCAATTCCACCCTCAGGCAACTGCAGAGTTTGTGCATTCCCTTGTGCCTGTGTGGGTTTCCTCCCATAGTGCAAAGATATGCAGGCTAGGTGGATTAGCCATGGGAATTGCAGGGATAGGGGAAAGGGTGGGATGCTCTTCAAAGTGTTGGTGTGGACTTGATGGGCTGAATGGCCTAATTTCACACTTGTAGGGATTCTATGTTTTTTGCTTCCCACCAACCATATAGAGTCAGGCCATTTCAATTTTAATGAGAGAAGCACTATGACTGGTCTTGGTGCCCTGGGATCTTGACTAACCCGAATCGGAAGGTAATGCAGCAAACCCAGTCAGGTTAAGTAAATGCCTCCATTTTAATTTGAAGCCATTCACTATAGGCAGGTGAGTTACATCATTCAGCCACTAAACCATAGCCTCATCCAAAAACAAAACGGCAAACAACGTTTTTATACAGTTTCAGTAAACCAATGAAAAGACATTTCCTTTTTAAATAAGGGAAAGTTCAAAGGAAAGTTAATGGCTCACAGGTCAATCTTCAATGTGAGCAGCATCAGATACATATTTACAAATCACATCCCATCAAGTCCTGTCACAGCTTGAACATCCCCTTAAATGCTATTTCTGGTCATATTCAGATCCCAATTTCTCCAGTGTCTACAGTACTGGCAGGGAATGCTTCCCATTCATCACACAGATCAGAAAGTTGTGGGTCCACTGCCCAGTTTACGTTCCAGAAAACCATAGGAGACGGGGCATCAAATCTGTGACAGGTCGCCACTTACCAGCAGCGCAGGCTCAGAAAACCAGCTTTGTGATACTCGTAAGACATGGACAATCCCATTCACAGCCACAGCTGTGTGACTGAGATACTTACAGGATTCTCTAGCTCGTCAGTGGTGTGGTGTATATCCCACCAATCAGACGTCCATTCCCAGGCGTTGCCAACCATGTTGAAGAGGCCATAACCATTGGGAGGAAAGGCTGTGACCTGTGAGATGGGGGGAGAAACATACAATTAAATGCAGTTGGGAGCTTTAACAACACTATAGCATGTTCTCCTCTAATACTAATTCAGTGCAACACAAAACATCTCAAAGCCTGACACAAATATTTATCTGAATACATTAACACTGCTGAACTAAAAATAAGTCAAAATAAACACCACATTTCAATGTATCAGGAGCCACAGTGAAGCTCCAACACTTCACATTTATTCCTCTCACTGTCAAAAACACCTTGAGTTTTCAATTAACAAAACCCCTAAATATTTCCATAAAAGTACATATGAAAAGTGCATAAATGTTAAATATGGCAATGTGACAAAATCCCAAATAACTGACCTACTTCGCCTGCTTTTTCTTCTCAGCTCTGCCCAGAGCCACACTCTGATCCAGTTGATGCTCTGTTGACAAATTTGGTTCATGACTTGGAATGACCACCCTCCTGTGTGAGAAAATGCCTTATTTCTATACTATACTTTTTAAACTTTTTATGGGGCAGCACGGTGGCGCAGTAGTTAGCACTGCGGCCTCACAGCGCCAAGGACCCGGGTTCGATTCCCACCTCAGGCGACTGTCTGTGTGGAGTTTGCACATTCTCCCTGTGTCCCCGTGGGTTTCCTCCGGGTGCTCCAGTTTCCTCCCACAGTCCAAAGATGTACAGGCTAGGTGGATTGGACATGCTAAATTGCCCATCGTGTTCAGGGTTATGGGGGGATGGGCCTGGATGGGATGCTTCAAAGGGCGGTGTGGACTTGTTGGGCCAAAGGGCCTGTTTCCACACTGTAGGGAATCATCTAAACAGCAAGAAGTGATTGTGCTTGCCAACTGGATACAAAATTGGCTTAACAGCAGGAGACAGAGAGTGGAGGGTTGTTTCTCAGACTGGAGGCCTGTGACCAATGGTGTTCCACAGGGATCAGTGCTAGGTCCACTTTTGTTTGTCATTTATATAAATGAGTTAGCTGAGACTACACAAGGCATGGTTAGTAAGTTTTTGATGACACTAAAATTGGTGGTATCGTGGATGGTGAAGAACGTTATCTAAGTGTATAAAGGAATCTTGTTCAACTGGATCAGTGAGCTGAGGACTGGCAGATAGAGTTTAATTTGGGTAAATGTGAGGTATTGCATTTTGGTAACATAAACAAGGGCAAGACTTATACAATTAAAAGAAAGGCCTTGGGTAGTGTTATAGAACAGAGGGACCTAGGGATTCAATGCATAATTCTTTGAAGTTTGTGTCACATACAGACAGGTTAGTTAAGAAGGCAATGCGCACACTTGCCTTCATTGCTGAAGCCTTTGAGTTTGGAGTATCAGACATCAAGTTGAGGTTGTACAGAATGTTGGAGAGGCCTCTCCTGGAGTACGTTGTTCAAATCTGGTTGCTCTGTTATAGGAAGGCTACTATTAAGTTGAGATGGTTCCAAAAAGATTTAACAGGATATTGCCGGGAATGGAGGGTTTGACTTATGAGGAGAGGCTGGATTGGCTGGGACTATTTTCACTGGTGCGTGAGAAGTTGAGGGGACCTTATACAGGTTTATAAAATCACAACGGGCATAGATAAGCTGAATGGCAGGTGTCTTTTCCATCAGGGTGGGGGATTTCAAGACCAGAGGGCACATTTTTAATGTGAGAGAATATAGATGTAAAAAGGACGTCAAGGGCAATTTCCTTTTACACAGTAAGTGGTTCGTGTGGAATAATCTTCCAGAGGAAGTAAGTGATGGATGCCGGTACAGTACGACATTTCAAAGATGATAAGTCCATGAGGAAGAAATGTTTGAAGGGATATGGGCCAAGCACAGACAATTGGGATTGGTTGAGTTTGAGATTATGGGCATGGAATGGTTGAACTGAAGGATCGATTTCCATGATGTATAACTCTGTGACTGTGAATCTGCTACATGGGAAACTACATTCAATTGCCCTCTAGTATATGTGTAAAAGAACCTGCACCTTGAATCCCCCATAAGGTTTTGAAGAATCATTATGTGGTAAATCTCCTTCCTTTGGCCCTCCCAATGCCAAATGTGTTAACTTGCAGCAGGGTGCTTTCTTTCTTCTCTTGCATTTGGATGTAAACTGTCGCTTCAACAGAAGTTGTGGAGGAAAACCTATCAGGTAGGATCACACGCCTGCAAAAGAACCTTCAAGATCTTCTGACCAGCAATGTAAACAAATGGAAAATACTGTACAATTCAATACAAGCATGTACACTATCCCAGATGATGTTCCTTTGGTCATCTGAATGGGATGCATTTTTATCACCTAGCAGAAAAGTAAAAGTATGCCCCCATCTCACGTTACACTGCCCAACTCTTCAGTCTTACGTGCGGGTATGGACACTTAGAATTAGCAAGTTAACCATAGCACATCATCATAGTGCCTCGGTCATAAGAGGCACGCAAGTACTCAGGAAATTCTGCCAATTGGCCACTCAATACTTTCTCAAATTGTATGTCATACAATTTTCCTTCAATTAGTGAACTTTGTAATGTTTAAAATAAGAATCCAAACAAAAATGGAACAGTCTGCATGTCATAAATAATGTAATTACATTTATTCACTCAGTTGTCATTTGTGTTTTTTATGAGAATTAAAATTGACACCATTCTGATTACAGCCTTGTTATGGTTTGATTTCGTCTTCTGTGGACTTTTTTACAACATGCATTAAACTGAGGAAAGAGAGCTAGAGACAGCAGAAGTGCTTTCCATATTCTAATTGAAAAACAGTGCTGGTTAAATATTTAAATAAGCAAAACCTGCGACAGAAATAGATTGGGAGAGAAAACGAGGGAGTCACTGCAGAAGGAAATCAGGTTGTGGGCATAGGAGTACGGAGTCATAGAGTCATGAGATTGTGTTCCCCAGAGAGCAGGGATAGCGAAGAGACTGAGTACTTCTGAGGCAGAGGTAGATAGTTTCTTGATTGACAAGGGAGTCAAAGGTTGCCAGGGACTAGGAAGAAAAGTGGGTGTGGCATAAGCTAAGGTCCATGCAGGCTTGAAGGGCTGGACCTTACTTAGAATCCCTACAGTGTGGAAATGGGCCCAAAAGCCCTACACGTCCACACCATACCTCAGAGCTTCCCACCCAGACCCATCCCCCTATACCCACCTACTCTACACATCCCTGAGCGCTGTAGACAATTTAACATGGCCAATCCACCTAGCCTGCACTTCTTTGGATTATGGGGGGAAACCAGAGCACCTGGAGGAAACCTATGCTGACACAGACACAGGGAGAATGTGCAGATGGTCACCCGAGGGTGAAACTGAACCTGGGCCCCTGGTGCTGTGAGGCAGCAGTGCTAACCCCTCAGCCACCCTGCCGCCCTACCTTGCCAGACACCAACCACCTTTATGGGGAAGGGGTATGGAGGACCGAGGGAAGGGTGATTGTCGAGCAAGGGGCCTGGTAAGGACACAAGACCTGGCTAGGTAGTTTGAAGGGAAAGATTTAATGGGAGTAGAAGGTAGTAGGAAGGTGAAGGGATGACGGGGCACAAAGGGGCTGAGTAACAGGTGAGAACGTGTGTGTTTGAGAAAGGTGGATGCAAACAAAGGCTGCTGTTGTTGGGGGCTCATTGTTCCCACAATGACCACTAAGAACACGTTTGCTGAGCCTCTTTTTTGCTACACCATACCACCCACTACATCAGCTAGAAAAAGAAAGCAAGAAGCAAATGATTACACAGCAAGGAGCAAAATCAGTTCATGAAAGAGAAAGAATGAGACAAAGAAGCTGATGAAACAAGGCAGAGGGGCAGAGAAAAAGCACTGCAAACAAATCAACGGTAGGTTAAAAAAAGAAATGCAACACAAAGGCGAGAATCGATTCATGGTTTTGATAGAGCAAGCATTTCCTATCAAGCTGCAGTACATCCTTTCACTCACTTGGAGTAATTCCACAGGAAGATGGATTAATTTGCAACAAACTGACTGGCACTTACAGGGGCAGTCTTGGAAAAACCATCATCTGCTGTGTTGTGGTGTGGGAAGTCTCCCTGCCAGATGTTCATGTAGTGCTCACCCTTCGGTTGTAACTTGTTCCCCCATGGAAAGAGTCTGTGAGGGTGTGAAAATTGATGTAATTGTTGAGTACGTGCATCTTCTGAGCTCACGGCTGGCAATCAGATTAAGCAGCATCCCTTAGTCAGCATTAATCATTTTCTCTCTCTATCACCATCACGTGTTTTAACTTTCATTACACTGGTTGAGCATTACCTTAATATAGGCAGACAATGATGCACGAACAGTGGCAACCTAAAAATTAAAAACTCATCAGGTTCACGTAGGACAGTTTGCAGGGAGATTGTTAGGCAAGAGATTTCCAGCAGACTCTGACGTCAATGCTTTGAGCCAGTGGCAAGAGAGCAGTTCTTGTGCAATATAAAATAGCTTTCAACCTCAGGCTTTGCATCTTCATGATAAAAGGCTCCCTTAAAGTAGACAGCGAACTAGTGTGTTGAGCTGCAGGCTGCTGTCTCACACACGTTAAAAGCAAGGCATAGTACAGTTTCCTTCTCACACTCATTCTTTAAGGTTCTTGCAGAGGTTTGTAGCTTGGGTTGTGGATGAGGTGTTGGCTTGCTCACCGAGCTGGCTTGTTAGCGTACACTGTGCTATGTAACATCATCAGCGTGGGCCTCCGATGAAGCGACGTTGTTCTACTCCACTTGGTATTTGTATGATCCGGTCTGTTGTTAGGTTGTGTCATTTCTGGTTCTGTTCTGCATGGGTTTATACAGGGGGCCTAACTCCACATGTTTGTTGATTGCATTATGGGCTGAAAACCAGGCCTCTGGGAATTCCCGTGTGTGGGTTAAGCTAGGATGATTACATTGTTCCAGTTAAACTGATGACCGTCATTGTCTGAGTACATTGAGATAAGGGGAAGTTCATCATGTTGTTTTGCTGCTAACTGGTGTCCGTGTATCCTGACAGCCAGTTTCCTTCCTGTCTGGCCAAAGTAATGTTCGTTGCAGTCATTACAAGGTATTTTCTGAACTACACTGGTCCTGCGTGTAATGGGTATGGGACCTTTGGTCCTTGTGAGTGTTTGTGTAAGTGTGGCTGCAGGTTTGTGTACTACCATGATTCTTAGTGGTCGTAGGAGTCTCATTGTCAGTTCTGATATGTTCTTGCTGTACGGCAGTGTGGCCAGTTATTGGGGCATACTGTGACCTCTTGTTGTTGTCTGTTTAGTCGGCACCTGCGGATGAAGTTGTTGCGATATCCATTGTTAGCAAATACTTTGTACAGGTGCTCTTCCTCCTTCTGTGTAGTTCTGGCATGTTGTAGTGAGTTGTGACCCTGTTCGAATAGTGATCCAATACATGAATGATACGTTTGTCATCATTAAACAAACCAAGTTGGACGAGACGTACCACCTCATCAACAACATTTTCACCAGGATCATATTTACAAGAGAAGAGGAAGACAACAGTCAACTTCGTTTCTAGATGTCAGGGTAATGAATGACCAATGGGGAGTTCGAAAGCCACAGTATGCAGGAAGGCAACCCATATTGATCAAATCCTCAATTCCCACAGCAATCACCCCAATGTCCATAAACAAAGCTGTGTTAGGACACTATTTAAACAGGCCACAACTCACTGCAACATGCCAGAATACACAGGAAGGAGGAAGAGCACCTGTACAAGGTCTTTACTAATAATGGACATCCAAACAACTTCATCTGCAGGTGCCTACTCGATCGACAATGCCAAGAGGACACAGTACGCCCCAATACATTAACAACACTATCCTGGAACATATCAGAACTGACATGGAGACTCCTGCGACCACTTGGAATCATGGTAGCACATTTACCTACAGCCATACTGCGACAAACACTCACAAGGACCAAAGACGCTGTATCCATGACATGCAGGACTAATGCCGTTTACAAAATACCTTGTAATGACTGCAACAAACATTACCTTGGCCAGACCAGAAAGAAACTAGCTATTGGGATACACAGTTCATTTTAGGGATGAAAACTGCCATCCTTACCTGGTCTGGCCTACGCATGACTCCAAAGTGGTAGAGTGTGGGCAATTAGGGACAGGCCATAAGTGTTGACCTAGCTGGCGATGTCATATCCCATGAATAAACATAAAAACATAAGATTTGCTCTCTGTCTCTTTGATGTTAGTATTACCTGCACCATGGCAGTGCTTTAGGTTCAGTTTACTTTGGTTTCTCAGAGTCATTCAAAATACAAAGACACTGGAAAGAGTTTGAATGTTCTGTTCTTTCTTCCTGAGGCAAGCACATTAAGTCTCTATCACGCATTCCCGAACTGATAAAGGAAGAACATAACTGAGGTTACTGTGGCGTATTGCACAAATGATTGATAAACACCAGATGTCAGCCAGTTGTTTCTGTGTGTATTTGCAATTAATTCAGCTACATCACAAGCACAAACAATGCAACTCTTTAGTACAATGTCCCAGAAGCAGTCTCTTAAATCGAATCATCTCCCCAGCCCCACTTAGATTTGCAACATGGATGTGTTATGCACCAATTTAGTGCATTCATTTCTCTCCTGATTCTCACGAATGAAATGGCACAAAAATAATGGCATCAATTTTTTGTTTCACTCGTTCATGAATGTGAGCATTGTGGCTTACCCACCATTTACTGCCCACCCTATCCCCTTGAGAAGATGGTGGTAAGGTCATACTGAACCACTACAGTCCATGTGGTGTAGATACACACTGAATTTCATGGCAGGTGGTTGTCATTTTCCAGGATTTTGATCTGGCAATACTGACGGAACAGTGATATATTTCCACATCAGGATGATGAGTGGCTTGGAGGGAAACTTGCAGATGGTGGTATTTTCATGTATCTGCTGCTCTTGTCCTTCTAGAAGCTATAGAATTGGAAGGTGCTGTCTGAGGAGGTGTGGTGAATATATACAGTGCATGGTTCACATTGCTGTCAGTGAGCATCAGTGGTACAGGCAGTGAGGTGAGGTGTTGCCTATCAAGCAGGCTGCTTTGATCTGGATGGTGTCAAGCTTCTTGACTGTTGATTACTCCCACACATTCCATATTTGCACCCTTTCTCAACTTAGGCTTTTGCAAAAATCAACGCTGTAATCTGATAACAGAAACGGTCAGGGTACAGGAATTTCACAAACATGAAAGATGAAGAGATTATTTTGTTCCAATTTGCTCATATCATAGGCGATTCTGTTTTCTCTCGTGCCCAAATACAAAGCATCAAATGGAAACAGTGATCCTTTGACTTTCTTCTTCTTCGAGTTCTCTGCCCAAAAGCAGGTCCAACCTATAATGCCACAAGGAGGTAAATCCCAAATCCAACCCATTTGGAAACACCACTCCAGGTGGTTGAATCCTGTGCTGTTTGTGTCAATCACATGCACACTCTCCGTCCAACCAACCAACCAATCCCTGAAAGAGACAAAGTTGCTGTGGCAACAAATACTTTCATGTTTTGACGTGGAGCTATGCACAGTGATGGTCAAGTCTCCAATCTCTTTCTTTTGGTTAGCTGACCAGGTATCTCTCTTACAGCCTGGCATTAGTGTATGTTGGAAAAATTTACAAGTTGATACTGAGCCTGTCTGACTGCCTTATGAATGCCCCTTCCTTTGTAATCAAATCTTGACGTGGGACTGAATCCAATAGTTTTTTGTGACTCCGAGATGGTCTTAATTTCTGTGTTCATTTTGTACATTCTTACCAGTCTCCCTTTGAGCTTAGAGCACACCAGTCTTAGTTGTAATCCTGACTTTATTATCAAAGCTGCTGACAAAGTCGTGCTGTGGTAGTCAGGTACCAACTCTAAGACACACCTTTTTGCCTCCCCGAGATCTCAAGGTCATCAAGCCATTGTTTCCAGGACTATCACAGGCCCCATCTCCTTTAAAGATCTTCCCTGCACAGTTTCCTATCTTGTAACGCCAACGTCAAACAGACTGCGTCTATCTTCTTCCCAAAATCCACAAACAGGACAGTTCAGGCAGACCCATCATTTCAGCTTGTTCCTACCCCGCTGGGCTTATTTCTCCCTCTGTTTTGACTCTGTTTCCTTCCCTTCTCTAGTCTCTTCCAAACTACATTTGTGATTGTTCTGATGGCCTGTAAAATTTCAACAGTTTCCAGCTTTTTGGCTTGAATCACCACTTCTTCACTATGGACGTCTAATCCCTTTCCAACTCCATCAACCATTAGGACAGTCTGATACACTTTTACTTCCTCTTTGACAGAAGTCCTGCACAATCCCCATCTAGCGCTGCCTTAGTCCGCTGCTTAAGCTTGTTCTTTCGTTGAACAGTATGTCTCAATTTCCCCAAACAATGGTGTGGGTTTAGGTAACCACATAAGTTTAAGTTATGCCTGTCTTTTTGTGGGGTAACTGGAATACTTCTTGTTCAAGTCTGATTCAGGGTCCCTCCCCCAAGACTGTTGCTAGTGTAGCAATGATTGTATGTTAAAAAAAATCAATTTTGCTTCTAATGTCCACTTCCTCTTACTTTCACGTGATCTGTCTCCTACATTTTGCTTCCTTGACGTCTCTGGGGAAAGGCTGTTTACTAATATTCCTTACAAACCTGCCGATACACAACTACTTTGACCATGCTTCCTTACACCCAGTTTTCTGCACGGGCATCGTCCATTTTCCCAATTTCACAGTTTCTGTTGTATCTGTCCGGATAATGCAACCTTGCACAACAGTGCTTCCAACATGACTTCCTTTAATCTCAACTGAGGACTCCCCATCCCTCCAAGACGCACTGTGATTAACAGGGCCCTTAGCCATGTCTGATTAATTTCCCATTCTCTCACACCCACCCCAACCAGATGTTGGTAGTATTTCCCTTGTCCTCACTTTCCATCCCACCAGCCTCTGTATTCAACAGCTCAACCCCTGTCGTTTCCATCACCTCCAGCACGATGCCACAAGCAAACACATCTTCCCTTTTCCAGTCAGTTAAGACGGCAGTAGAGTAAGATGCTTCTGTTGGAGCTCCTCTGCTCGCCAGCTCCTTTTCCTCTTCCTTTCTTTTTTTAAACGTCTTGTTCCAATTTTTCTTCACCCACTGGTCCCCCACAACTTTTACCTTCTTACAGTACCTTACCCGGAGGGAATGAAGAGTGGAGTCCGAGACCGGCCCGGTACGGGAGACAAGTCGCAGCCGGAGAGGGAGCACAGCGATCACAGACCAAGTCCCGGAAGCGAGTTGTGTCCAGAGCCCGGAGCAGGAGGAGAGCGATCACAGGCCGAGTCCTGGAAGCGGGGAGCAGAGCAAACACAGGCAGAGCTGGGAGCCGAGTCCTGGATGGAGCGCAGCGTGTGGAGGCAGTGAGGTCTCGTGCCCTGAAGCCCGATGGGCATGGACTCAGTGAAAGAAATGACTATAACTTGAGTACTTTGAAGAGACTTTTTGTTCTCATTCTGGACTATTTAAACTCTGCATTCCCATGCTGGCCTTTTTTCACTATTTCAATTCTGTAACCACTTCAGGTGTCTGTACACACATACCCTGTATCTAAGATGGCACCGAGAGACAACATTGTAAACTTTTCACCGCACTCATTCACAAATGCATGTGAAAATAAAGGCTGTTCTACTCTATTCTGAAGGGACCTCTCCCTCCACAACACCCTGGTCAGCGTCTCAATGCCTTATCCCCCTTGCAGCAGATGCAACACCCTTTACCTCTTGACTGCCTACATTGTTCTATACATAACCTCATGATCCCCTCAAAAGCTTGCACAAAATATGGTACATTTGAAGTCACAATCACCAATATAATGCAGGAAATATAGTCGCCAATTTGTGAAAAGCAAGATCCCACAAAACATATGCTGATCAGATAATGTATTTTATGGATGTTGGCTGTAGAAGTAATGTTGGTCAGAGCACAAGGAATGGAATATGTCTACTGGTGAATGTTACTCAAGGGATGAAATGATTGATGTCCAAAACGCAGGAGCTACAGTGCATGCAGTTCCTTATTTGTGTAGGAAATAATGTAAATGTTTGTAACAATGTCATTGTTATGTTGACCTAAAATGAAATTTACCTCAGTGAGAAATGTCCTTTGTTAAGTAGTACTTGAGTGATGTTCCTTCTAGCTGCTTTGTTCGTGAAATCTTGTCAATTGGTTTCATTTGCATCAGTTCCATGGGGATTCCTTTCTTTTAAAAGATGTCAGCCTCTGAGGGGATTGTAACAGGAGCAAATCATGTACTTTTAGAACACAAATAAAACAGAGTTCTAACGACAGGTCACAGACCTGAAATGTTAAGTCTGTTTTTCTCTCCACAGATGCTGCCAGTCCTGCTCAGTATTTCTGCTATCTTCTGTTTGGACTATAGAGTTTGCTTGTTTAATCCCATGATGGTCCATAGATGGAAGACAATTGGCATCTGGGTGATCACAAGCTAAAGCCGATATCACCTCTCACACTTGATATGCAACCGACATGAAGCAAAGCTGGGCACCTTCTTTCACTGTGTCATCTACAAAACAGCAAGAATCATGGAATGTCTACAGTGTGGAAGCAAGCCATTCAGCCCGTTAAGTCCACACTGACCCCTCCCAAAGTGCTTCCCACCTAGATCCACCATTTCCCTGTAAACCTGCATGTCCCAGGGCTAATCCACATGGCCTGTGCTTCCCTGAACACTATGGGCGAATTAATCCACTTAATCTGCACATCTTTGGACCGCGGGAGGAAACTGGAGTACCCGAAAAAAACCACACAAACGTGAGGAGAATGTGTGGAGTTTTGAACAACAGTCACTCGAGGGTGGAAGTGAACCTGAGTCCACAGCGCCGTGAGGCAGCAGTGCTACCCACTGAACCACTGTGCCACAAGGTATGTGGTTTTGTCAAGTCTTGGACTGTATTCCAAACTGGAGCGACAACAGTTCATTGTTCAATATTATGCTTATTTTTAGAAAAGATGGGCAAAATTAAAAGTTTATTTAAAAGAAAACGTAGAGCTGTAACTGACCTGCTGGAGCGTTCTCCTAAGAGAGATGTAGTAGATAGAACTGCTGATTGTACATTACACATTTTTTATTAAAACATCACAGGCGTTCTTTATCTGTCTCACATTGCCAATATTATTAGTAACTCAGATAATAATAAAGTAATAAGGAAATAAGATGACAGTTTCATATTTACAGGGAAACGATACAGTCTAATAAAAACTGCCGTGGTGGCTTTTGTGGAGGGGAAACACATGTAATGGGGAATTTTATATCTTCATCCTGTAGGATTTGAATCCTGGAGCAGGGTAGGGGCCCAAGAGAAAGAGTACAAAAATTTGTTGCCTTTGACAGCACAGAATCTCACAGCACAGAAGTTGTCTATCCCTGTGCCAACTCTTTCCTTCTCTCTGTATTATATGTATATATTCCTGTTGCGTGTACCGTATTTAAAACAGCAATTGTTGAGAGCTTCAAAAGGGCATGCACAAAACAAGTAAAATTATAGAAAATATAAATATATCCCACAACATATTCGGACAGGATCATAGAAATAGTATGTTTTGGCCCATTTGAGCCTCTGCTGTCTCTCAAAGAGTAGCTGTGCTTAGTTCCATATTCTACTTTTTGGGGAATCTGTAATTCTAGAAGTCCCTCATCCTCAATTACCTGTTGAACTTCTATTAAAACAACTTAGGGTCCCCCAACTTTTTCAAGTGAAGCATTTCAGATTAAAACACAGTTTAAAAATAAGGGGTAGGCCATTTAGAACAGAGTTGAGGAAAAACTTCTTCACCCAGAGAGTGGTGGATATATGGAATACCCTGCCCCAGAAGGCAGTGGAGGCCAACTCTCTGGATACTTTCAAGGAAGAGATAGATAGAGCTCTTAAAGATAGTGGAATCACGGGTTATGGGGATAAGGCAGGAACAGGATACTGATTGTGGATGATCAGCCATGATCATAATGGATGGTGGTGCTGGCCCGAAGGGCCGTTTGGCCTACTCCAGCACCTATTGTCAGATCTTAATAATTCTCAGTTGGTAAATTTATCCTCATTTTTCTTCTAGATCCTTCCTCCTTCATCAGTGTTTTTGAATTCAAGCATACATATGTGTATGAGTCACTGTAGTTGGCACAAATGGGCCAAAACAGACAATTTCTATGATTCTGTATGAATATTTTGTGGGATATATTTATATTTATCTATCAGGCCTACATGACATAACAGAATACAAAATCAAGCAGAGCAAGATCGCGGACATAGGCACACCTGTCCCCGATGCGCTCAATATTTTCTATGCTCAGTTCGATCAGAATACCAGCAGCACTGCGTCACGTGTCCCGACAGCCCTGGGCACACCTGTTCCCTCTGGCAGCACTTCAGTCCTCAGATCAGTCTTCCTCATAGTCAACCCAAGGAAAGCGACGGGCCAGGACAGAGTCCCTGACTCTGCACATCGATCATGTGTGGGCCAGCTGGTGGAGGATTTCACTGACTTCTTTAGCCTCTCCCTCCTACTAGCTGAATGCCCACCTGTTTCAAGCTGACCACCATCATCCCCGTACCCAAGAAAACACATGCAGAGTGCCTTAATGACTACCACCTAGTGACCGTGTTGTGAGTGGCTACTCATGGCTCACATTGTCTCTAGCCTGCTAGCCTGCCTCAATCCCCCGCAATTTGCCTACCGACATAACAGGTCCATAGCGGATGCCATCTCCCTCGCCCTGCACTCGTCCCCGGAACATCTGGACAACAAGAACATCCACGTCTGACTCTTAGTCATCACCTACAGGTCTGCCTTCAACTCCATTAATCCCTCCAGACTAATCTCAAAACTCTGAGGCCGAGGTCTCTGCTCTATCCTCTGCAACTAGAGCCCCAGCTTCCTGATCCACAGACTGCAATCGGTGAAGACAGACAAATGCACCTCCTCCAGGATAACCCTTAACACTGGAGCCCTCCAAGCATATGTTCTCAGTCCCCTACTGTATTCCCTGTACATCTGTGACTGCGTTGTCCTCACCTTCCACTACATCAACCTCTGCGTTCAGCCCTCTACTATTCCTGCCACCACCAAACAGATTTTCTCTCATCCTCCCATTTCAATGTTCCAAAGGGGCTGTCTCATTCTGTGACACTTTACTCCATCCCTCAGTCAAACCTACCACTCTTTCTTTCCGCTTCATGCAAGTTCTGGAAATGCATTGTGTGTAGCATTGACCTCTTTCCCTCTTTCCATCCCGGGCCCCAAACAAATCTAACAGTGTACGGGGCAGACTCCCTACTTCCAAATCTAACAGTGATTTTGTTTTAAATCTTTCAATTTAGTGTACCACGTTCGTTGGTTTTGCTGTGATCTCCTCTCCACTGGGGAGACTAAATGCAGACTGAGTGCCTGCTTTGTGAAAGACCTGTGTTCAGTCTCTAAGCATGACCCAGATCTTCCAGTTGTTCATCATTTAATTCTCCAACTCGTTTGCAATTGGACCTTTCTGTCCTTTGCCTAAACAAAGCCCAATGCAAGCTTGAAGTACAGCACCTTATCCTACCACTCACCACTTTACAGCCTTTTGATTCGACATTAAGTTTAACAATATTAGATTATACCCTCTGCCTCCATTTTAGCCTTTTTGTGCTGTTTTGGTTTTGTCTAATTTTCTTTCTTTAGGTTTTTACGATGTAGTCAGACAGCTGTTATATACCCATTCACACCTCATCAGAGCACATCTGTAGTTTCCTTTCTCCCTTTTGTTTTTGTGCCACAAAATTTTTGTCATTCTATCTCTCCTTTCCACCACCCTGTCACAGACTTTTCCTTTCCTAATTCCACACTCATTCCTGGCTTCACTTACTCAAACGTTATTACATTTCTAATTTTGCTTAATTCTGCTCAAGCACCATCACAACCCGTGTTTCTTTCCACGGATGCTGACTGAACTGCAGAGTATTTCCATCATTTTCTGTTTTATTTTACATGTCCAGAATTTGTAGCACTTTTATTTCGTCCATTTACGGTGATATGTCTTCCTCTATTAGTGCTCCCAATGTCCAGCAGAGTCTTACATCCCTGCACAGAGCACCTTCTACCATGCTTTCACAGGTCTCTATATAAAGACCATCTTTACAGATGACTCCAGAAACGCGCATTTTCTAATTTTAATTCTGAATAAGGCCAATCTTGAAAGACTGAAAGCAAAGAAACAAATGTTTTGGAAAAGCCCAGACACCATGTTTAATTTCCAAACTGCTGCCATTCTTTTGAACGACAAGGTTTGAGGTAACCTAAAGTCAACTTCTCATTAGGTCAACTGCGGTAACACAAATTATCTGACAACCCAAATTTTCCAAGTATGGAATCTAATCAGTGTAACTTTATTTCAATCGCCGATGCAAAGTACTTCACATTTTAAGTATTAAAATAATGACCAAGTCATCAGGAGTCTTACTGATCCAATCTTACAATCCAAATTCATAAAATAAAAAGTTGACTTTCACTCACATGTCATTTGTGCTATCCCAGGAGTGTAGAATGGGGCCAATTCTGTGGAGGTTTGCTGCCAGAAGCTCTCAGAAACTGAGCCCTTTAGATTGATAACGGATATCTGAAGCGTGCAGAATGTTTGAGACTGTGTGAACACTTGCACATGCAATGAATTGAGAAGATTGTCAGCCACAGCTCACTACATAGTACTTTTGCCTCTCCGGGTGGAGGGTCGTAGTTTTGAACCCCGCTTCAGATGTACACATTGAAAAATCCAGGTGGATCCTTCAGTGCAATACTGAGGGAGTGCTGAGCTGTTGAAGATGCCATGCTTTGGATGGGATGCTAAACCCAGGCCCTAAGTGGCCTTTCAGCTTAATTAAGCCAATCACCTGACACTAGTGCAGGAATGTTCAAAATCCACATATAATCTCAGTCAGTAAAGCAGATCACCTAGCTCAGATACTTTTTTACAGTGGTATGCTGAATGACAGGCTGCACTAGCAGGCCTGAAATATGTGATTCATAAAGAGCAAGGATTTTGTTTGGGTTAAAAATGGAAAGTTGATTTATTTTGATTTGTGTCAAGGCAACATTCGACAAGCTGCCATATCCTACTGTGTGTGAGACAACTGTATTTGGTGAAACATATATTCCCACTTGATGTAAACTGCTAACTAAATGCAGATATTCAAAGGAGAAACAACATTGTGGCTTCACAACAGGAAAAGGAGGGGTTGAAAGGTTGGCTGTTTTAGTCATCCTGTATGACATGAAGTTGGAATGCGTCAAGAGTAATAACATTGCACTGTATATTGTTTCTGTGGAAAACTATCACGATAATTCGCCCACTATAATTGTATCTTCATAAGGTACACAAACACCCACAATGTGCATTAAAATAAACGAATGCAATCAAAGGTAACAAAGGGCCACTGCAAGAAATGTTTTTTGAGTAGCCAAGTGTGTTGTGGAAAATCTCAGGTGTGAGAATCTAAGTTAGGAGTGAAGTGCTTGATGTGTTGTTTATGATATACAGAAAACTTGGCTAGAAGACTGTATGCTTTGGCATACAGCTCTGTGTAGGCAAAGTGTACATTATGTATACGACAAAACAACATGAATTCATGTGGTGCCTTTAAAGTGCGGCAGTCACATTCCCAAGCTGCTTCACAGGAACATTACCAGAAAAAATGTGAACCTAAGCTACTTAAAGAATTATTAGAACTGATGACATAAAACTTGGTCAACATGACAGGAGCAGAAACAGGGAGGTTAAGGCAGATAGGGTTAGGAAGTGAATTCAGAGCTTCAGGCTCCAAATGGCTGAAACTAAGGCCAGGAATAAAAACCAGACATAATAGTTGCCAGAGGGTTGCATTTTATATAGGACAAAGGGCCTTTAGGGAAATAATGTGTATGTATCTGCAATTGTCCCTATATGTTTTGTAGAACTTAGTCTCCAGTTGTCTCAGCAATTCCTGCCTCTGGAAAAAGACCTTGTTCCTTCAGGTCCACGTGATAGTCAGTGTGCAGTGGGTGCCTCATGTTAAAAGATCCCATCCACAGGCATCTTCCACCCTCTCAATGTGAAATTTGGGACATCAGGACCCTCATGGAAAACCCCTCCAGAGAAAGACCCAAGGGTCACGCCACTGTCATTGACCAGGAACTCCAGAATCAAGACATTGAGTGAGACAACGTGGACAGAGGAAGGTGGCAGACATGGCAACTGGAAGAATCAATTTGAGTAACAACATCAACTCAAAACATTTCACCACTTTTCAGCTCACCTTAACCCAGAAGCTATGCATGTCAGTCATCTGTGTGTCTGCACCACCCCACCCCTACACCTCCTGAAAAGCACTAAATAAGGTCACATAAGATTCTGCTCCAGCTTTAATTTGACATTGTCCCAAGTCCCAAAAGGAGACAATTTCATTCTCTTTGGTGATTTCAATGTCACAGTTGGGAGGGACAGAAACCTCGAGAAAGGCGTGATTGGCAAGGAAACCATTGGGAAGGCAAGCACCAATGGAGTTGTCTTCCTGATGAAATGTCTAGAGCATGGTCAAGACCTTACAACATCACGCTTGCTCTGAACATTGGCACTTACCTCGCTACATTATTGCTTGAATGAGGGGCTGTGAGGGTCATTGCATACCTACGCAAGGCAGGAGCTGACTGCTGCCCAAACTGATCTACTATCTCCCTCTATCTGCACCAAAACCAAAACCTCCAGCATTGAGGTGACTGGTTGCTGTCAGGCAGCTGTGTTGGGACACCACTTTTTTTTCTTTATTCATTCATGGGATGAGGGTGTTGCTGACCAGGCAGTACTTATTGCCCAGAGGGCAGGTAAGAGTCAACCACATTGCTGAGAGTCTGGAGTCACATGTAGACCAGACCAGGTAAGGATGACAGTGTCCTTCCCGAAAGACCTCAGTGAATCAGATGGGTTTTTCCAACAATTGGCAATGAATTTATGGTCATCATTAGGCTCTTAATTCCAGATAGTTATTGAAATCAAATCCTTCCGTTTGCTGTGACGCGATTTGAGCCCTGGTCCCCAGAACATTATCTGGATCTCTGGGTTAACAGACCAGCCATCATACCATTAGACCTTTGCCTGCCCTACATCCCCATGCATCTTCTGTGTGCCTAATCCAAGACTTCCAAAACAAACCAATTACTCCAAACTCCACTTTGGCAAGGGGTTACCAGGAGGGCAGAGAAAATTCCTCAGGTACATGGAATCATAGAATCACTACAGTGTCCCTGGCCAATCCACCTAATCTGTACATCTTTGGACTGTGCTTTAAACTGCTTGTTCACACTGGTTGGTACTGACAGCTTGCAGGTTTGGTCACTGTCACTAGCAGTTGCTCTGTGCTGAATCAGACAAGTCAGTGGTGCAACATGCATGTGGCTGAAACCCACACAGACACAGGAAGAATGTGCAAACTCCACACAAACAGTTGCCTGATGGTGGTATTGAACTCAGGTCCCTAGCACTGTGAGGCAGCAGCGCTAACCACTGAGCCACCGTGTTGCCTGAAAAGACATCCTCAAAGCCTTCCTGAAATGATGTAATTTAGTTACTGGTTCACGGGAATCTACTGCTCAAGCTACAGCCCAGGCACCTGCGCAGGTGCCAACCATCTTGATGACTTCTGAAGTGCCCATGTGAAGGCCAAATGCAAACAGCAGAAGTGGTGTACAAAACTCCAAACATCCCATTCACTTGGCTCTCCAAACACAATGTGCAGATACAGCATTGAACTGGTTAGTGTCCTTTAATCTTAAGCAACTACGCAATTGTGGAATCACAACAATCACATGACAGCACGCTGCAGTCTTGGGTTTTATTTAATATGGTATCTAGTGTGATGGATCTGCTTATTCAGTGAAAAGGTTTAGCTGAGAAGTAGGCAGGCCACAAGAGTGGAAAAGATAACAATATTTGGTGATAAGTGCCTTACATCTCCAGTTAGGGAAGGGACACTCAGAGGTCAGGAAGCTGCACCACAATCTCTCCAAATCATGTCATAACTGTCCAGTTAAGCATACTTCCAAGGGTGTTGAAAATATTAAAATAGTTAGCGCTATTTTATTCAATGATGTAAAGCAGATTAAGGTTGTAAACCACAGCATGCTGTACCACGTACTTGTCTGAATCAGCACACAGCAACTGTTGGGAATGGCTTCTGTGCTACAATATGGACAACTGTCACCAGGCGAAATAGAGTATGAGACAGTACACTAGTGACAGAAGCTGCAAGCTTTCAGTACCAGCCAGTGTGAATAAGCCGCCTAAACAGCAGTTTATTGAGACTAGCCATAAAGAAATGTGGGCTCTGGGCTGATAATCACTTGATTTGCTAAAACTGACCAAACCGCAATGTGAACTTTAACTTGGGAAATTAAGAGTTCCTCTGAGGAGGCCAATGGGCCAATCCTGAACTACTTTACCTGTGGTCCAAAGGATTCTACGGCTAAATTAAACATCTCTCTAATTTGGAGACGGAAACAGAATAAAAAGGAAGAGCAGAAATAGAGTTATACAGCACAGAAACAGACCTTTGGTCCAACTCATCCATGGCAACCAGACACCCCAATCTGAATTAACCCCAAATGCCATTTGGCCCATATCCTTCTAAGCCTTTCCTACTTAGGTACTCATCCAGAAGCTGAAGTAAATGACAGTAGGAATAAGTGCACTAGTGGCTGACATCAGAAATGTGTTAAAAGGTGTCCTGGTCTAACCTAATGATCAAAAGCTTGGCAATATTCAGTACATTAAGCTAAGCCATTACAAATGGACAATTTAATGGGGTTCATGAGGAGCGAAACAGATGACACACTGAACAGCAACTATCTATCAGACTGTGACATTTCTTCATTATGTGATGCCTGTTGGGGGCAAGAATTGTGCTGTAAAAATAATTTTGTTAAAATGACAAAGATGGTCTCAGAGCAAAGAGCTGCAAAGAGATAATTTCCCTGTTAATAAGGCTGCAATTATGACAAATCCAGCAGGAATTTTGTAACTGGTTTAATGTCTCTAAATCTCAGTTAACACTTTCCTGCCTACCTCAGTGAGAAAACACTTCATCAGCCTGACCTAGAAAGTCTCAATTAGTAGTTTTAAATAAACAGACGAATGTTATTTTAAAAGAATGCATTTATGATAACGTTGGGTGAGAAAAAAAAGAGAGGTGCAGAAAACAGTATTTTGGGGTTGAAAAGAGCAGAGGGCAGAATGGAACAGAGACAATACGCCAGATTGTGCTCTTCCCAGTCAGGATCATTCTGTGTTAAGAGGGCAGCGAGACTGATATGTAGAGATAAAGAGGGCAAGAGGGAAATGGAAGAGAGAGGAAGGAAGCAGTCAAGTGAATCCAAAAAAAAAGACAGCTTCAGGGTAAAGACACACAAACATCGCGGGATGGAAAAACTGACAAAGGGGTAGGGTTGACTGGAGAGGTACTCTCATTCAATCAGAAGAAAAAATAATGATGCCTTAAAAAGCAGAATTTGGAACACTAAGATAGAAAGAATGAAGGAAAGACAGACAACTTGACAATCAAACAAACACCAAGAAAAAGGTGCAGGGTACCACGCAACAGCACTGCGATAGCAGCAAGGATAGCAGAAGCAAATGATGAAAATAAACATTCGCAACACATGGACAGAAAAAATCAGGCACAGCAATACATATATTTATTGACACTCAAAGATCAAGACGCATACAAAGAAACATGAAAATGACTGGGGGAATGGCATAAGGATAGGGTGACCAGACTTTCTAAAATCAAAATCGGGACACATTGAAAACCCACGGGAAAGCAAGGCTCCACAACAATTGACGTTTGGTTGTCCTGAGTCAGGGAGAGAAGCTGTTGGCAGTCAGTGGTCATGTGAAGATCCCTCCTGGAATGCGTCCAGCCAAAGCTGGCAACATTACTCTGCAGATCATTTAAAAGCTGTCATCACCAATTAGCTATCAGTGCCACAAAGGCAGCGACAATTCCCTCAGAGATGCCAAGCAGGCACTGGGAGGTAGGGGAACAGTCTGTCACTAGCACTGCAACGTAACAGGCTATTTACTACAAGGAGGATAAAATTCCATACAGATTCTGAACCCCCCCCGGGCTCTGTCAGATAAAACAATGGAAAATTGTGAAAACCAGGATGCTTGAACAATTTTTAGGAAGTTGCTGGAAAGCCAGGACATTTAATGAGAAGGAGAGATGTCTGGTCATTAAGTCATGCAATCATAATCATGGAGGACTACAGCGCAGAAAGAAGACCCTTTGGCTTGAGTCTGTGCTGGTCAAAAATAACCACCTAACTATTCGAATCCCATTTTCCAGCACTTGTCCATAGCTTTGTATGCCTTGATATTATAAGTGCATATCTAAATAATTTAAAATGTTAGGAGGGTTTCTACCACCCTTACCAGTGAGTTCGAGATTCCCATCACCCTCTGGGTGAAACCAGTTTTCCTCACACCTCCTCTAAACCTCCTGTCCCAAGTAAATCTACAAACTCAGGTCATTGACACCTTCACCACAGGGAAAACTTCCTTCCTGTCTACCCTATTAACGTACTCATAATTTTATACTTCTCAATCATGTCTCCCGCCTAATCTTCTCTGCTCCAAGGAAAGCAGTCCAATCTGTCAAACCTCTCTTCATAAGTAGAAGTCTCCAGCCCAGGCAACATCTTGGTAAATCCCTTCTGCACCCTCTCCACTGTTATCACAGCGTCCTGTAATGTGGATTCCATACAATATTTGAGCTGTGGCCTAACCAATGTTTTAACAGTTTTAGCATCACCTCCCTACTCTTAAATTCTGTGCCTCGGTTAATAAAGGCAAGTATCCCATGTGCCTTTTTAACCCCTTCATCAACCTGTCCTGCTAAACTAAGGGGCCGGCAGACATGCACACCGACGTCCCTCTGATCCTCAGTGCTCTCCAGGGTCCTACTGCTCATTATGAATTCCCTTGTCTTGTCTGTCATGCAGAAATTCATTACCTCACACTTATCTAGACTGAATTCCATCTGCCACTTCTCGGACCAGCCTATCTTTATCCTCCTGTAACCTAAGGCTATCCTCCTCAATAATCACCACTCTACCAGTTTTTGTATCATCTGTGAACTTACTGACCAACCCTCCTATGATCAAGTATAAATCATTTATATATAACACAAGAAGCAAGGGTCCCAACACTGATCCCTGCAGAACCTCGCAGGACAGAGGCTTCCAGTCACAAAAACACCCCGAACCATCACCTTCTGCTTCTTGCCAATTATCCAAGTCTAGATCCAAAGAGGCAAATTTCCATGGTTCCTTTGTTATCCATCTCCACTGCGTTTTTCATCTTGAACATTTGCATAAGACCACACTGATCACTGATTTGAGCCTCACTTAAATTACTACAAATACCTATAGTAGAAAGCCGCAAAAGTAAAAGAACAATTTTTAAAAATTACGTCAAGCCACTGGAGACGTCCTGAAGGTGGACTGTGACAAAGCATCACTCTAACTATTCTGAACAGCAGATGTGGATTTTGGCAAAGGAGCAAAATGGTGAAAATGTTTGATGCAGTGAGTTGCAACAAGCACAAATCCACAGCCCGAAAAGGCATGTGTGTAATTTTCCAACACAGAATTGGATAAATAGCTGAAGAAGGGGTAAAGTACAAAGCTACGGGGGATTGGGACAAATGGATCGTTTTCACAGAACTGGCATGGGTGTGATGAACAGCCTCGATCTGTGCTGCATGATTTGTTTAGGGGTGAATAGTCCACAAGATAACGCTAGCCTTGTGGAAATGTCGACATTTTCACTTTTCGTCTGCTGAGTGGTGCAGTACTGACTGATTGTAAACACAAAAGAAAACCAACAGCCTAACCAGGCACCCACTCCTGCTGAGGTGGCAATGAGTCTTCTGTTCCCTTCAAAGAATACATGAGCAATTACGTCTTCTTCTGTGACCTCTTGCCAGAGCAACAAAACTACTATCTAGCCATGTGCCTCCCCCGCGTCATACAGAAGGGTGTGAAACAACTGTGGAGTCGGGAACTGGAACAACAATGTCTAGATTCAGCAGTGATCCACTTATGGAATGCACTTTTATATACACTACCTACACGAGGTTGTGGAATTTAAAATCATCTAGGATTACTTAATTCATTCATGGGATGTGGGGAATTGCTGGATGAGCCAATATTGGTTAGTTACCCTGGAGGTGGCGGTGAGCTCCCTTCATGAACCACTGCAATTAACTAGTGCAGGTATACCCTCAGGGCTGGTAAGGTGATGCTCCAGGATTTTGACCCATCTAAACCACAGAAGCTGGTTGATTAAGTATATTCTGTGTTGTGAAGACATTCTTAATCAGAAAGGAGATCAAGAGGTTATATGGAAAAAGCAGGAAATGTGGAGTTTGGGGGTTATCAGATTAGCCATGATCTCACTGAAGAGCAGAGCAGACTGAGTAATCTACTTCTGCTCTACATCTTATAATAGTAAAGGGAGGGTGACATATTTCCAAGTCAGGACAATGAGTTGCTCAGGGAAGAATGTGCAGATAGCGGCACTCCAACTTATGTGCCGTCCTTGCCCTTCTGGATGTGCGCTTGTAAAGTGTTGTTTCAGGAACCTTGTGAACTTCTCCTGTGCTTCTTAGAGCTGGTACACACTGCTGCCAGTGGACAGTGCTGAAGGAAGTGAATGCTTATGAATGTGGCATTCATTTGGTCCAAACCGTCGACATTCTCTGATGTCATCTAATCCTATAAAAATTAATCAATTATGTATCAAGTACCATCTGAGCTCTAGTTTGGTTGCTTACTGAATATGGTACTTGAAGAGATCGTCATACTGAGAAGGTTCTGCATATTGTTGGGTAATTCAATCCAAAATAATCTGAAATCTTTCAGATAAATACATGTTATGGAGAGTCCTTGTTCATTTAACGAAAGGAGCTTTGAAATAAGATCATACAGCATTATAACCTTGGTCATAAAGACTGTCCCTTCTTTATCAAAGTGTAAAATATGCAGAGATGGACAGTGTTTTCACTCCAAACTGAGATGCACCACACTTTCTCAGCAGCTTCTAGAGAATGCCATCACAGTAAATGCTGATCTGAAACTGTGAAATCAGTACAAATCCCATCATTGCTAGTCTCCAAAATACAAACCAAAAAAATCATCCACTGCTCAGGTTTGTTCTAATGTTAAATCATAATATATATATATATATACACACACACACACATGCCCATGTTACATATACAAGACCACTGGATTAAAGTTAGCTGGGCTACACTGAATTAATAATAATGTCTTTTTGGACTGAACTTCTAATTCATCTGAAAATGTATTACAAAGAAAAACATTTTAAAGAATGTTGGATGCGATTTTTCTGGTGATATGTCTTTTCCTCCACTGGTATTATTGGACCTCCTGCCGAAGTGAAGGGAGCTGACCCTTACTTACAAAGATGGTTTATAAAGGAAAGTGTCACTGGGCAATGTTAAGACCATCTTAACTTGACAGCTTGCAGCATTGTAGATCTTCCTCAGCTTAGTCTATTTCTGAAGTAAGTTATAAAAACAAAAACGTAGAACTCTCAAGAGACTTACCCTGACCCTGACCATAACTGAATAAAAACTCAGTGGAAACTGGCTTTGACTGTTATCCTGGACGATCATTTGCACTGACAAGAATCCCCCAGCATATTAGTTTGTCACTGACCTTACTTCACACAGTGAAAAGATTGGATTACAACAGACAGATGATATTCAGGATGGAGGAGTTTTGTTCACTTTCTCTGTTACACTATATATAGTTAGGCACTGTGGGCACATTTTCACACACAATGTGGTTATTGGAGTAATCAGCAACATATCACTGGATG
Organism: Stegostoma tigrinum; assembly: GCF_030684315.1. Lineage (NCBI taxonomy): Eukaryota > Metazoa > Chordata > Chondrichthyes > Orectolobiformes > Stegostomatidae > Stegostoma > Stegostoma tigrinum. The sequence goes on along the minus strand of NC_081364.1, from coordinate 58,727,393 downwards.
GTGTATCAGACCATACCTTGAAGCACCGGTTAAAGCACATCTTTGGGAGCAATATGAAAGAGCTTATACTTTTGGCTCAGTCTTTGAAATGTCTGACTGGGAGCCCTTATTTATTAACACAAAGCATATAAACAGTTTTTAGACAAACACTGACATCATTTGCTTTTAGCAGAAGCATAAATTGGACATGTATTGGAGAGGAATGCGGCTCCTGTCTCTGTATCATTCAAAACACAATCTACACATCCCTCTCTCTCGAGTGCTCTGCCTCATTTCCTTTCTCCTTATCCCTGCAATGTTTCCTCTTTCAAATGTTTATCTAACACAACTTTCAGTACTATTGATGAACCTCCATTTGCCATCTAGCCCCACTGCGGAGTTGGGATGAAAGCAAGAAGGACTGATTTTCACCCGTCGAGAACAGCCACAGATCTGTTTTGTATTTGACGGAAAAGCATAGGCATTGCTGACAGACATGTCACAACCTGGACAAATAAATCTTTGACAAGTCTTGAATAAATTCACTGCAAGGCCTGGAAGAGCAAATTTAGCACTAGAAGGGCTAATTATTATCAGATGCCTAAAAGAAAGCAACAAGCTCTGCACAAGTTCCCCCAATCAACACTAACTGATTACCCCAAGTTGGCAGATTGTGATTAGGGGAGTGCTGCAATAATGAAGAAGTACAGAGTTAGTATTGAGATTTGTTGATGACACAAAGTAATGTGAGAGTATAATCGGTGAGGAGGACAAAGGGGCTGAAAGGGGATTATAGACAGGTTAAGGGAGCAGACAGAGCCCAGCCATGATCTTACGAAATGACAGAGCAGGCTGCCAATCAGGTTCATTCTACTGAGAGCATGAAGTACAAAGCTGGAAGGCAAGAAAACTTTGGTGTGTCAAACAGAAGATCCAGGAGCAAGCATGCACTGGGAAAGAGATAATAAACCATTGAAAAATGGCCTATTAATCAAAGGGAGAGATCAAACAGAAGCAGTCCAGGGCAAGTTGGGAGGCATGGTAGAGGAAAAGTTTAATAAAGTTAAGAAATATTTGACAAATTAAGAACACCACCAGGAGCTGAAGCCCATATGACTGGATAGTCTTAGGGGCCATAAACAAATTAGATGACAAGTTAATAAAAGATGCCAAGCAATATGAATTATAAAGCTAGAGACAATTTGGACTGGACACAGAGATGCCATAATAGATGAGAAGCAGCCCTATCACATTGACGGACATGCACCCAAAAGGTATTCCTTGAAGACACTTCAGGCTAAAGCAAAGGTAGGTTTAAGGAAGACTGAAGAATCAAGATAGAGCAGTAGATTCAGTGACGGCAGCAATTCTGATTTTGTTTTTGGCTTAGTAAGCGACAAATGTTTTGGAGTGGAGATCAGTTGATATTAAAGTTGCATTTCTGCATGGAGATTCATTCAAAAGGTAAGAGTTTGTTCACCCTTCAAAGGAGGCACCAAATGCAGTGGGGATGCACAAAGTTAAATAAAAGTCCACATTGCCGAAATGATGTCTCCCGAGTTTGGATCTTCTCAGTAAGATCCATCTTAATAAAACAGGAGCTACAGGTGGCAAGAAACTGTGGTTAAGGCCATAACAAAGCAGCCACGACGACTAACGGAGCTGGCCCTGAAGATCAAATAATGTACTCCTGCTTCTATTTCTTTTGATATTAACTTATGCTTAAAAGCAACAACTTTAACCCAATGAATAGTTAAGTTAGACGCTAAGGCAAGAGGCTTGGCCAGTAGTTCATTGTCCTTTATAACTCTGTGTGGAACAGCTTCAAACTTTTGGCTCATTTAAGGGGCTATATAACAACTATTTTTAATCTAATTTTTGACAATTTACAGAATAGTGCAAGTAACTATCATGGGGGAACATTCAGCTCAAGTGTAGCTGTGGAAGAAACAACGACACAAACTGAGTGACAGCTTTAGACTGTCACTGGAAGCGGTTTTGTGAGGTACTGTTCCTACCTGCAGGGTAACCTATAAAGCATCAGTTGAGAGAAAATAACTTAAAAGGCAAAAAGGACTCTCTTTAATAATAAAGGAAACAAAGGAAGGAGGTGGAGGATGAGAAGGTTTGCTTTTGAAGGTTGCAACATTATTAATTAAATTCATATCAAGCACATAAAAGAGAATGAGTTCATTTGCAATGCGCAGATGAAAATCACACTTGGAGCCAGCTAATTTACTCACTTTCTGAAAAAAAGGGTGCACTGTTCTGCTATGACTAAATCAAAATAAAAACCTTGGCTGTATTCCCCTGCTCCCACCACGATTCCCACCCCCAACCCCCCAACACACACACACACACACACACACACACACACACACACACACACACACACACACACACACACACACAGGCTTTCAATGCGCTGTTTTCCCAGATCAAAGGCCAAGTCTGTTTGCCAAATTTGTCTTCTATTGCTTATTTGTCAATATATGACTGCAGTTTGATAAATTAATCTTATGTACTGAGAGATTAATAGTGATAACTACATAGAATTCTCCTGCCAATGATAACCTCCTCATGTTGTGAGTACGTCTGTTCTCAGTGGGATATAATACCACAAGTTTCATCAGCTCCCACTTTCTCATGCTGACTGAAGTAACCTCAGATAGCAAGTGTCCACAGACTATTTTCATTCTGGGAGCACCATGTTATTCTGACCAAAACAGAACAAATTTAGTCAAAGATGACTTCAGGACTGATGTGAATGTGTTTTCAATTCATGCAGAAGGCTGAGAAACATTTGCAATGGACACCCAGGTTTGATAATGGACGTAGAAATGTTAGAACAACTGAAGAAGTTAACTGGATGCTGTAATAAATGAATCTTGGGTGTCAACTAATTACTGAACCAAGACAAGCTCCATTGTCTTGCCCGTCCTGTAATCATACGTTTGCATGCACTCCAACTGAACTCAAGGTACTATGGCCAAGTGTTGCATTCCTGATGGTATTTCAGATAGGATCACCTGCTTCATCAGTACACAACTGCATTAATCATGATGAAAATAAAATTTTCTATTTACCATATCAGACACTGATTCAAGAGGTCATAGAATCATACAGTTGTACAAGGAAACAGACCCTTCTGTCCAACTCAGCCATGCCACTCAGATATCCTAAATTAATTTAGTCCCATTTACCAGCATGTGGCCCATATCCGTGTAAATCATTCCTATTCATATAGCCATCTGGATGCCTTTTAAATGTTATAATTGTACCTTCTGGCAGCTCAATCTATACACACAATACACTCTGCATGAAAAAAGTTGCCCCTTAGGTTCCTTTTAAATTACTTCCCTCTCATCTTACACCTATGCCCTCTAGATTTGGACTCACCCACCCTGGGAAAAAGGCCTTGGCTGTTCAACCTATCCATGGCCCCTCATGATTTTATAAACCTCTATAAGGTCACCACTCAGCCTCTAACACTCCAGGGAAAATAGCCCCAGCCTATTCAGCCTCCCTTACAGCTCAAACCCTCCAACTCTGGCAACATCCTTATAAATCTTTTCAGAACCCTTTCAAGTTTTACAACAGCTTTGTTATAGAAGTATTGGATACTGCAAAGTGTCTTGCGCATTGTCAGGTCAGGTTTCACATAATCAGTGAAGTTTGGTAATTTTGCCCTCAAACTTCTACCATGCAACTGAATGTGAGTGGATATTTGCCAGCGAATACTGTCTTTAGACCTGCTGATATGGCAGAGATTTGAGTGCAGCATCGAGTAGTGGAGGTTGTTTTCCAAACCATAACATGAAGCCCACTCTGCTATTCAATAAACATGACTGATCCTCTATTTCAACTCAACACTCCTGCTCTCTTCACATACCTCCGGGCACTTTTAGCCTATATCTATTTCCTTCATGTATGTAATCAGTGGCTTGGCGTCCCAGTCTTCCGTGGTAGAGAATTCCACAGATTCACCACCCTCTGAGTGAAGAGAATTTCTGTTATCTCAGCCCGAAATTGCCTATCCTTGTCCTGAGACCATGACCTCTTGTTCTGTATCCCTCCATCCCACATCTTTACAATGAGTCAATCCAGCGCTGTCAGCATTCAGTGTGTTTCAATCTCATTCTTTCAAACTCCAGTGGATAGAGGCCCAGTCCACTCAATCGGTTCCCGTAAGAGAAACCTGCTGTTCCAGGAAGGAATCTCATGAGTTCTTTTCAGGATGGTGTAGACTGTATGGCTCTCACTGCAAGAAGTTTTGTCATCCAAATTTCATGTTCTCGCCACAATAACCTATGCTTTCCTTGCACTTAAAAAAAATCATAAGGTGAGAAACTTAGTGATAAAGCAAGCATTAATTGCTCATCCTTAATTTCCTTTGAGAGTGCTACCCTGCACTGAACTCAAAAAATTTGAAACATTCTGTGAAAAGGCAAAGATGGTGGTTTGAAATCTCCATTCATGACTTTAAACATTCGAAAAGTTTCCCTGATTTTGATTTTCTTTATTCATTTGTGGCATGTGGATATTGCTGTCTGGGTCAGCACTTCTTACCCATCCCTAGTTGTCCATGAGAAGGTGGCGGTGAGCTGCCCTCTTGAGCTGCTGCAGTCCTCCTGCTGTGGGTTGACCCACAATGACATTACGGAGGGGCAATTCCAGGTTTTTGACCCAATGACAGTGAAGTACATATTTCCAAGTCAGGATGGTGCATGGCCTGGAGGTGAACTTGAAGGTGGCGGTGTTCCCATGTATCTACTGCCCTTGTTCTTCTAGATGGAAGTGGTCACGGGTTTGGAAGTTGCTGTCTGAGAATCTTTGGTGAATTGCAATAGTGCATATTGGAGACACACAGTTCTGCTACTGAACATTGGTGGTGGAGGGATTGGGATGCAATGCCAATCGAGCGGGCTGCTTTGTTCAGAATGGTAACAAGCTTCTCCCGAAAAGCTTAGCGGCTCACGAAATATAAATCAACAGTTCAAGCCAAAAAGGTCCTGCATTCCTATTTCCCAATTCAAGCTTGGAATATTAGGCTCCTCGAAATGACTTTAAATTACACCGGCTTTGTTTGATTTCTTTCTCTTTTGCGTTACAGGCTGTAAAATGATATCAAATGAACCAAGATGTATTTGAAATGGGCTTTTGTTCTATAGTTACCTGTTCTCAAGTCCCCCTCTGCATGCATATTCCCATTCAGCTTCTGTGGGCAGCCTTTTCCCTGCCCAGGTACAGTACGCCACTGCATTGTTCCAAGAGACATGTACAACTGGATGATCCATCCTGAAATGTAACAAAACACACTATGACCGAGAATCACACGCAGTATTTCACCACAAGAGTTACAACTTCCATGCGTGACTACTACTACCATCAGTCAGGCCACTGCGAAACAGTTGGTCCTCAGACACAATCAATCTTAATTCAGGTACAGCAGTGGCTATAACAAAAGCAAAGTGCTGGAGGGCTCAGCAGGCATGGCAGCAGCTGTGGAGCGAAAAGCAGAGTTAAAGTTACGAGTCCAGTGACCATTCATCAGAAACTAAAAGCAGCCTGGAAATGGGTGGTATTTATGCTGGTGAAGAGGGTGGGGGACTGAGTCAAATAGATGGACGAGAGACAGGGAGATGGAGACAAAGGGAAGCAGGGATTGTTTACAGTAAGCTAGGGAAAAAGTAAAAGCTGCATAGGTGATAACAGGAACGGTGGATAGCTGAATATGCGTTTGCTGTGCTGGAAGCAACCCAAGTAGAACAGGACATGGGGCCGTAGGGGTGGGATTCGGATCCGGAGGGAGCTGTTCACACTCCGAAATTGTTAAATGCAATGTTGAGTCCTGAGGGCTGTAAGGTAGTTAGGGGAAGATAAGGTGTTGTTCCTCCAGCTTGAGCCGACTCTCACTGGGACAGTGCAGCACACCTGAGACAGAAATGTCGGCATGGGAACATGGGGGTGTGTTGGAATGGCAAGCAACTGGAATTTCGGGGTCATTTTTACAGATAGAGCAGAGGGTTCCACAAAGCTATCATCTAGTCTGCATTTTGTCTTCCCATTGTGCAGGAGTCCGCATTGTGAGCAGCAAATACTGTAGACATGATAGAATGAAGTGCACATAAATCGCTGCTTCACCTGGAAGGTGGACCTGGCGCCTTGCTTACTCAGGAGGGAGGAGGTAAACTAGACAAGTGTTACACCTTCTGCGATCACATGAGAAGGTGCTGTGGGGGTGTGGGGTAGTGTTGGAGCTGGAGGAGGAGCGGACCAGGGTGTCCTAGAGGGACTGATCCTTGCAGAATCCCGATAAAGTAAGGGAAGGGAATTTGTTTCTGGTGGTGGCACCCTGCTGGAGGTGACAGAAATAGGGGCAGATGATCCTTTGGGTGTGGAAGTGGTTGGGATGGAAAATTGAGGATCAAGGCCTGGTCAAATGTTTAACCTCCTTGCTACGTGCAGTTCAAAGCCTGATCATAAGAATACTTGGATTAATCTATCAGGAAGTTGACATCAAACCATTAAACAACTACAACTACACTAGAACCTGAATTTCGATAAGATTGTATTAATTATGTTTCTACAAGTGATCACACATGACTAAATCAGAAACAGAGACATGGACATTAACAACCACAAAGAAAACTATGATTAAATAATGAGAATGGCTCTACTGAGATGGAGTTTCTCTTAACCAGTGATACATTAATCATCACGAACTTCACGTTTGTAAATAAACTCATACAGATCTCAATATTTTACATACATCGTTGGAAGATATCCAAAACACTGTTTATGGGATTTCCGACAATTATTACTGCCTTCAAGGTAGAAAGACACTTAACCCTAATACATGTGTCCTGCTGCGCAGGAAATAAATAACCCATGGGGCACTAGCCAAATGACGACACAGTCAGCCATTAGTGATTTTGATGCAGTCAAAAGGCAGAAAATCTACAAACAAAAACCAAGAAATGAAGACAGACATGTTGTTTGACAGTCCAGATTTTCCATTCCAACCAGCAATGAAATGCTGTGCATCTGCACTCATTTTACAAGAGTTCGGTTGTACACCAAGTGTAGGTGAAGACTACAACAGTGCTCTCAAGCATTTGGAATCTTTTGTACCACACTATAGACACAGCCAAGACCACAACATGCTGCCCTCAAACGCTTTCTGTTTCTGAGGAGCTTGATGGTTTGTGATGTTTCCGCGAGTTCGTTTTTTTTTATTTAAAAAATTCTGAAACTACAGGCTTTCTTCTCGTTATATTCTTTGATTCCACCTAGTGTGTGAACACTAGTTCGTTCGTAGTTAATGCACACCAAAGTCCAATATGCTAACATCATCCAGTATAAATACCTGGTTCAAGTGAGAGCTCGAAATAGATAAGAATCCTCATTGATATACAGTGTGAACCTCAAAACAGAAAGGCGATTCATCGCTGAGGTTTTCTGACAGACAGCCAATATCCTAATCATAGAATCCCCACAGTGTGGAGGCAGGTTATTTGGCCCATCAAACCCACAATGACTCTCTGAAGAGCATCTCACCCAGACTTACTCTTTCCCTATATACCTGAGGACTGGAGAGAGGCAAATGTAATTCCTCTCTTCAAGAAAGGAAATAGGGAAATCCCCAGCAATTACAGGCCAGTAAGTCTTACGTCTGTCGTCTGCAAGGTGTCAGAAAGGATTCTGAGGGATAGGATTTATGACCATCTGGAAGAGCATGGCTTGATTAAATGCAGTCAACACGGCTTTGTGAGGGGCAGGTCATTCCTCACAAACCTTATCGAGTTCTTTGAGGATGTGACTAGAAAAATTGATGAGGGTCGAGCTGTGGATGTGGTGTATATGGACTTTAGCAAGGCATTTGATAAGGTTCCCTATGGTAGGCTCATTCAGAAGGTCAGGAGGAATGGGATACAGAGGAACTTAGCTGTCTGGATACAGAACTGGCTGGCCAACAGAAGACAGCGAGTGGTAGTAGAAGGAAAATATTCTGCCTGGAAGTCAGTGGTGAATGGTGTTCCACAGGGCTCTGTCCTTGGGCCTCTACTGTTTGTAATTTTTATTAATGACTTCGATGAGGGGATTGAAGGATGGGTCAGCAAGTTTGCAGATGACACGAAGGTTGGAGGTGTCGTTGACAGTATAGAGGGCTGTTGTAGGCTGCAGCGGGACATTGACAGGATGCAGAGATGGGCTGAGAGGTGGCAGATGGAGTTCAACCTGGATAAATGAGAGGTGATGCATTTTGGAAGGTCGAATTTGAAAGCTGAGTACAGGATTAAGGATAGGATTCTTGGCAGTGTGGAGGAACAGAGGATCTTGGTGTGCAGATACATAGATCCCTTAAAATGGCCACCCAAGTGGACAGGGTTGTTAAGAAAGCATGTGGTGTTTTGGCTTTCATTAACAGGGGGATTGAGTTTAAGAGTCGTGAGATCTTGTTGCAGCTCTATAAAACTTTGGTTAGACCGCACTTGGAATACTGCGTCCAGTTCTGGTCGCCCTATTATAGGGAAGATGTGGATGCTTTGGAGAGGGTTCAGAGGAGGTTTACCAGGATGCTGCCTGGACTGGAGGGCTTATCTTATGAAGAGAGGTTGACTGAGCTCAGACTTTTTTCATTGGAGAAAAGGAGGAGGAGAGGGGTAGGGAGGGGTATTGAGGTATATAAGATAATGAGAGGCATAGATAGAGTTGATAGCCAGAGACTATTTCCCAGGGCAGAAATGGCTAACATGAGGGGTCATAGTTTTAAGCTGGTTGGAGGAAAGTATAGAGGGGATGTCAGAGGCGGGTTCTTTACACAGAGAGTTGTGAGAGCATGGAATGCGTTGCCAGCAGCAGTTTTGGAAGCAAGGTCATTGGGGACATTTAAGAGACTGCTGGACATGCATATGGTCACAAAAATTTGAGGGTGCATACATGAGGATCAATGGTCGGCACAACATCGTGGGCTGAAGAGCCTGTTCTGTGCTGTACTGTTCGATGTTCTATGTTCTAATCCTGCACTTCCCATGGCTAACCCACCCAGCCTGCACATCTCTGGCTAGTGGGCAACTTAGCATGACCAAACCACCTAACATGCACATCTTTGGAGTGTGGGAGGAAACCAGAGCACCCGGAGGAAACCTACCCAGACAAAAGGAGAATGTCTTGCACAGTCATCCAAGGACGGAATCGGACCTGGGTCCCAGGCATTGTGAGGCAGCAGTGTGAACCACTGAACCATTGTGCTGCCCTCCTCAAAGTGTACATTGTTTCAGCATCTCATTGTAAAAAGCATTCAATGATTAAACGAACTTCCCTACACAAATTTGCCAAGTGCCTGTTTGAATCTATGGTTTCCAGAACAATTCCTTGGCAAGCTCTTCAAGCATTCTACAGGATTCTGATACATTTCCAATTCCATTGTGGCCTCTGCAACTTTTGGATTTTTGACAATTTCTTTACTGGGTTGCAAAATACCTATCCAAAATCAACAAAAATAATTGATGCGTACTCCCATGCTCTTGTGTACTGCAGGACTCCTGATGATACTGCGTGTCATTATTAAAAAGAACGTTTGTAAAACAGAAGCACATGGAATAACTAACTCAGAATAGTGCACTGCCACAACTTGTTAAATCATTTTCAAAGTCATGCACTCTCGCCCCTTCCTGAGTAGAGGTGACAGAAGTGTAAATAACGCACACGGCCTGTAAAATGTGGGCTGAACTCACATCCAAGTACGCTTAGCCCCAGCCTAGTTTTAAAAACAACACTTATACGTTGGAGTTTTTATGTTTTTCCACTGCCACCAGGTGTCTGGTTGAACATGGAATATTATGATTGAAAACAAATGTTTGAGAACTGATAGTAAATTGATTTTCATACCAACTTCCGAACCAAGCAGAAAATGAAACATGGAGAAGTATCATGTCCCGAGAAGAGCTTGGCCAAAAGGCAACAGTAAAAGACATTAGTGAACTGAAAATGTGGTCTAAAACTCCCCCTTCAAGCATTTCTCCACTGTGTTTTCAAATTGTATTGTGTTTTCAACGTAAAAAAGTTGGTGAGGAAAACAACATTTCAGGCTCAAGGAACGGATTGTACTTCTGTCGTTACCTCTCAGTAATGTTGGAGTCAGGACCTTCTGGATGTTTCCAATTGGCTTCTTTAACAGGGAGCCACCAAGGGGCTGCTGCAACCTAGAACGAGAGAGAACCAACAAGACACAGCTTGTGGTTAGAGTTACACAGCCCAGTTAAATCAGATCGTCTCGAATGATTCAAAAACCCACCCAAAAATGCCAAGAAAATATCTGAGCATTTTTTGTATGACTATCTGCTTGCCTTTCTCTACAGGAAGAAGCATTTGCTTCAGAAACCCTCCAGCAAGATGTAAACGGTACACGCAGAGTTTTGAAGAATGAGAGGTGAAAGAGGAGACTGAGGGGATTCGACTGGTTGGATGCTAACCAAATATTCTCCCTTGTGGTGGGATCTAAAATAAGGGCCACAATTTCCAAAAATAGGGACCAGCGATTTAGGACAGGGATGAGGAGAAATTTGTTCTTCCAGAGGCTTTGAACCTTTGAAATTCTCTATCCCAGATTGTGGTTGGGACTCGGGCTTTGGAAATACTCAGGGCTGGGTTAGACTAATTTTTAGGCCTCATGTGGGTAAGGGGTTGAGGGACAGGCAGCAATGGACTAAAAGCTACCACCGGGTCAGCCATGATCAGAGAGAATGGTGAAACAGACTTGAAGGGCCAAGTGGCCAACCCCACTCCTACTTCCTAGGTGAAATTAAACAAAGAACTGTGGATGTTGAAGGTCTGAAACAGAAACAAAATGACGTCCATAGATCCTGCCAAGGTGCCGAGTTTCTCCAGCCATTTCTATTGCTGCTCCTTGTTTCCGATGTTCTTGTTTCCTTTTACAGTTTCTGAAGGTAGAATTTGCTGCAATTAACTAGATATTTTTCTGAAAATATTTGCCTAATTTCGTGTAGGTTGCGTGGCACTATGTACTCTCTGGTCATTGTCAATCTAAGTTTGAATCCAATTTTGATGATTAGTAAGGTGCATTATAGTTCGGTCCTGTGTATAACAAGTTGAGAGTAATTCAGACACTGCTTTCCTTCTACTCAGGATGAAGAAAAATACTTGGTAAGTGTTTTAGCTCTATTTGAAAACACAGTTTTAAATAACTTCAGGATGAAATGAAGACTTGAGCTCATGTATGGAACTCAACCAGAAGAATTCACAACGCATTTTGGTCCAACCTAGTCCATTGCAAGAAATATCAAAAGACGATGAGACAGATAAAAGAGAAGGCAGATGGAGAAGGATCTGAGGAAAGGGGAATTTAAAAAAATTAAATTTGTTGGCAGTCGGAAGAATAGCTTTGAATGCTTACTGTAGAAAAAGAAAATACTCATCATGTGGACTATTTAAATAAACAGAACTGTTTTCAATGTTGAGAAATAGAAGGTCCTGCATTTGTATCACACAGAGTGAATTTAGAGCCCCAAAAGCAAGAATAGTTAAAGTCTTTTCACAAATTATACATAAAATACAGGAACTACTTATTGTCGAAGTGAGGAGCATTATCCTTTTAACACAATGTTCAATAAACTTATCTTGACTTCTACTAGTCTGCTAATTTAAATCCTTTGCTCCATTTTCCCCTGCCTTCAGAAGCAATGGCACAATATAGACACTCGGTCTCTAAATGCAACTGGAATCAAACTTCATCACCGTTAGTAATGCTAGCATTTGTCTGCCATGTTACGTCATATAAAACTTTGGTTAGACCGCACTTGGAATACTACGTCCAGTTCTGGGTGCCCTATTATAGGAAAGATGTGGATGCTTTGGAGAGGGTTCAGAGGAGGTTTACCAGGATGCTGCCTGGACTGGAGGGCTTATCTTATGAAGAGAGGTTGACTGAGCTCGGTCTCTTTTCATTGGAGAAAAGGAGGAGGAGAGGGGACCTAATTGAGGTATACAAGATAATGAGAGGCATAGATAGAGTTGATAGCCAGAGACTATTTCCCAGGGCAGAAATGGCTAGCACGAGGGGTCATAGTTTTAAGCTGGTTGGTGGAAAGTATCGAGGGGATGTCAGAGGCAGGTTCTTTACGCAGAGAGTTGTGAGAGCATGGAATGCGTTGCCAGCAGCAGTTGTGGAAGCAAGGTCATTGGGGTCATTTAAGAGACTGCTGGACATGTATATGGTCACAGAAATTTGAGGGTGCATACATGAGGATCAATGGTCGGCACAACATTGTGGGCTGAAGGGCCTGTTCTGTGCTGTACTGTTCTATGTTCTACAGAGTCATACAAGCATGGAAACAGGCCCTTCAGTCCAACCAGTCCGTGCTGAACATAATCATAAACTAAATTAGCCCCGCCTGACCCATATCTCTCCAAACCTTTACTATTCATGTACTTATCCAAATGTCTTTTAAATGCTGTAAACTGTGCCCCTTTCCACCACTTCCTCAGGAAGTTCATTCCACATGTGAACCACCCTCTGTTTGCCCCTCAATCTTTTTTAAATCTCTCTCCTCTCATCTTGAAAATGTGCCCCCTTAGCTTTGAAATCCCTGATTCTCAGGGAAAAAATGCCTACCACTAGCCTATCCTATACCCATCTTGATTTTATAAATCTCTATAAGGTCACCTCTCAACTTCCTATACTGCAGTGAAAAAAGTCCCAGCCTATCCAGCCTTTCCTTATAACTCAAACCTTCCACGCCTGGCAACATCCTGGTAAATCTCTTCCGAACCCTCTCCAGCTTAATAATATCCTTCCTGTAACTGGGCGGAGAGAAATATCCAAGGAGGAATGTTGGTCAGGACATGGAAACATTTGTGCAATGTGAATAGGGGCTGACCAAATGGTTACGTCATGTCTACCTGGTATGTCCACATGCCCTTGCAAAGACTGTACAATAACACTATTGGACCTCTTTGGTGCTATGCTGAAGCATCAGATTACATCCTTCACTCAGGTAACGAACAAAACTGAAACTCTAGATTCAGCAGTTCTGCAGGCGAACTTGCTTCATAGAAGAATAGGATACCCCCATCAGGGTTGCCGCTGGAACATAGTAGTCTCACTGACCTGACATTTTTTTTTGGAGTGTTGGGGGCATCTCCTCACTGGAAAGGTGGAGCATTCCATTGATCCTGTCAAGTCCCACCTCTCCCTCACGCTGTTGAGTCTCCAACATTCCAGTGACAACCAAACACATCAGGACTGCAACACCCCGGAAGGTTTCAGGCTGTAAAAGTATTCTGTTCTTTGATCTCCATCAGAGGCACTTGCCAGTTCAGCAGCAGCTTCATCACTGCACTACCTAATGTCTTTAGTTGATGACCGGAATGTGGGACACCCACTCTGCATTCCTCCTTTCGGTGTGTTTATAAGTTCTGTCTCCCATTCAGAGTGGTGCAAATATTTTGCATTGTAGACATGCTTGATGCTTATAAAGCCATACCATTGTTTCCTTTCCTTCTCCCTTATGATTTTTGCAGGCCTGAGTAACAGAGGGGCAGCTTGATGAGCCCTTTGGAATGGGTCAGGCAGAACAGTCAACAACAAGAGCTCTCCATGTCACAAACATCACACACTTGGTCTTCACTCTAAATGAGACAGAGACTGGGTCAGGATGGTCAAGTCTATTTCCCCGCAAGCTCCAGGAATTAAGTGCTGTTTTTGCTCCTGGACACTGTTGTGAGGACTTAAGGAAAGGCAATGGCCTGATGGCATTATTGCTGGACTGTTAATGCAAAGACCCAGATATTGTTCTGGGGACCTGGATTCAAATCCTGCCAAGGCAATTGGTGGAATTTGAATTCAATAACAAAAAAAAATCTGGAATTAGGAGTGTAATATGGCCATAGATCAATTGTCAGGAAAACTCCATCTGGTTCACTAATATCCTTTAGGGAAAGAAACTGCCATCTTTACCCAATCAGGCTGACGTGTGACTCCAGACCCACAGCAATGTGGTTGACTCATAGCTGCCCTCTGGGCAATTAGCGATGGGCAATTAATGCTGGACTAGACAAGGACACCCTCATCCTATGAATGAATTTAGAAAAAAATCACAGACAAAAAGACCTGACGGTAATGAGGTGTGCCTTTTCCATTTCCTTCAAATACTTTCATTTATAGTTAGTTATTAACCAGAACGTTTTGCAGGCAGATGGACTGAATGGAGTGATTGGACACCTGCAACATGGTAGGGTTCCCTTTCTCTTCACCTTCTACCGCACTAGCCTCTGGGAACACTATCTTGCATTTCTGTCACCTCCAGCAAATGGATCTTCCTTTTCTCTCCCAGCACTCCACAGGACACAATTCCCTGTAAGATGCCCAGACTTTTGTCTACTCTTTAATCGTCCCCAGCATCATTCCCCTGCCAGTTGCGCCTTGCCATGCAAATGCAGGAGACGTAATCTTGTTACTTTATCACCTTGCTATCCTTACTATGCAGGGCCCGAGTGGAGCAGCAATATAAGTGTACTTCTTCCAATTTTACATACTTGTTTGCTAGTGACATTGCAATTCCCGTCTATGTTAAAGAGACCAAACTAAGGTCGGATAATATCATCTTTCAACCCCACAGGTATATTACCGAACTTCTGGTAACCCCACCTTCCTCTACAACACTTAAATGAAGTTCAGTGCAAGCTTGAAGAACAGCACCTCAATAATTGATAAGGTATGTCATACTTCAAGACTCACCATTGAATATCACCATTTAAGGTCATTGGCCATTTCTCAGTTTTGCTACCTTTCTCTTTGATGGTTTTAAGCACATTTTTCTTTCTTTTTGCTGCCAGACAGCGCTAATATAAGGTTAAGATGTGGGAGAATTGCAGCTCATGGAGGATGGCGTTGTATCGCTCAAGAGTGACAGAGTGTAACCCCCTTAAAAGACCCAAACACTCCTGTTCATTCCCATCCACAAAGATTCCACAAGCGGGATCTTGCGCTTCCTAAAGCACAGCACCTAGTACAGAAGCAGCAAAGGCAAGCTGATTTTTCATATTTAGAGTACTGTGGCAAGCCCTGATCACCATACTTTTGGTAAAGTATGAAAAGGGTGCAGAGGAGATTTAGCAGAATACTTTCATGGATGAGGAAACTTAGTTCTGGGGTTAGGTGATTTTGTTGGAAAAAATCAAGGCGAGATGATAGAGGTTTATTTGACAATGATTTAGATTAGGTTTATAATAGAAATATTTTTCCCCCCATTAGCTGATGGTACAAAGACTAGGGGGCACGGATTATGTTTTGGGCAAGAGGTGAAGAGGTGCGCACTGGAGAATATTTTAAAATGCACTTAGTGGTCATGACCTTAAACTGGCTGCCCGCCTGGGCAGTGGAAACAGAAACAGGGATTTCTAACAGATACTAGATGGTACTGGATGGAAATAAAATGGCAGGGCTATGGGGTAGTGTGGGGGCATGGGACTGACTTGGTTTCTCCATTGAGATCCAAAATGGTTTCCTTCTGTGCCCCAAAGCATAAGCCCAGCTGTCCATCATTCTTTTATTTACATCTCCTTTCGTAACACACTGTTTCTCCACTGCTTTCAATTCTATTTGAGCTTGTACTACCAACCATTAGAAATAGGAACAGGAATAGTCTGTTCAGCCCTTGAGCCTGCTCCACCATTCAACAGGATCTTGGCTGATCTCACACTTCTCATGCCCATTTTCCTGCATTATCCCTGTAACCTTTGATTGCCCTACCACAGCTCTCTCTGGTAACAAGTTCAAAAGACTCTCATCCCACTGATAGAAGCAATTCCTCCTTATCTTAGTCTGAAATTGACACCCCTTAATTCTGGGACTATGCTCTCGTGTCATGTACTCTTCCATGAAGGGGAGCATCCTCTCAGCATTTACCCTGTCAAGCCCCTTAAGAATCCTATTTATTTCAATGAGATCATCTCTCATTCTTCTAAACTCCAGTGATTTGAACCCCAACCTGTCTACCGTTGCTCATAAAACAAACCCACCACACCAGGGATCATCCCTCATCCCAGAGAACCTTCTCTGAACTCCCTCCGGTGAAATGATAACTTTTCTTAAGTAAAGGGGACCAAAACTGCTCCCAGTACTCCAAATGTGGTCCCACCAGCACCTTGTACAGCTGTAGTAAGACTTCCCGACTGTTACACCCCTTGAAATAAAGTCCAACATTCCATTTGGCTTCCTAGTTGCTTGTTACACTTGTGTGCTAGCCCTGTGTTTCAGGCACAAACACCTCTAAGTCCCTTTGTGTAGCAGATTCCTGCAGATTTTTTTGCCAGTTAAATAATGCTGTTTGTTTGTTTTCCCTTCCAAACTGAACAACTTGCTGTTTTTCGAAATTATATCTTATTTGCCCATTTTTGCGAAGTCCGTTAACCTATCAATGTCTATCTGTAAACTGGTTGTTTTTGTGTCATTTGTAAGTTTGGCTACAGTACATTCATTTCCTTCCTCCAAGTCAGTAATATATATATTGTCAACAGTTGTGGTCTCAGCACTGATCCCTGTTGAACCTGACTGGTCATAAGTTGCCAACCCGAAAATGAATCTCTAATTCACACTTGCTGTTTCCTGTCCATGAGCCAATTCTCTATCCACGCCAATATATTACCTCCAATGCCATGGGCTCTTGTCTTATGTCTTAACATTTTGTGAAGAACCTTGCCTAACGCCTTCTGGGAATCCGAATACAACAAATAGAATCAATTACTGGTTCTCCTCTATCCAATCCGGTTGAGATGTCCTTGACCCACAGTCAAGTGTTTTGGTGGTTATCCCCGCTACCTAACAGTGACAGGGACAAGGGTTCAATTTCAGACTTGGAACTGCAACTGTCTGTGTGGAGTTTGCACACTGTCTCCATGTCTGTGTGGGTTTCATCTGGGAGCTCCGGTTTTCTCCCACAATCCAAAGGTGTTCAGGTTAGGTGGATTGGCCATGCTAAATTGCCCCATACTAGCCTGGGATGTGTAGGTTAGATGCGTTAGCCATGGGAAACATTGGGTGGGTCTGTGTGTGACGCTCTTCAGAGGGTTGGTGTGGACTTAGCGGGCCAAATGGCCTGTTTCCAGAGTTTAGGGATTCTTTGATTTTTGATTCTATGCATCAGATACAAATGCCGTTTTATGAAACTAAGTTGGCTCTACTTGATTAAGTCATGATTTTCCAAATGTGCTATTATTTCCTTAATAACTGATTCCAATCTGTACACAATTTTTACAACAGTAGATATTTGGCTAATTGGCCTACAGTTGCCTGCTCTTTGCCTCCCTTCCTTTCTGAATGGGACTGCCACAATCCTTTCCACATTCAATCTCTCAGCCTTTCCATCTTATCAAACCTTCAGCCTTTTGGCTTTCTTAAAGCAGTTACATTTCTAGCTTCTGCCAATCGTGACAAAACAGACCACGGACTTAAAGTGATTCTCATCTCAAAGGCGCTGCTCAGCACACTGCTTATTTCTGGGGCCCTCTGCTGTGTCCCAGCACTTCGGGGCATTTTGCTTGTCAAACCGCGTCATAGAATCACAGGGGAGTCAGGAAGGAGGCCATTGGGTCTACTGTGCCTGCATCAGCCCTGTAAGCATTCCCAGCATTTTGACAGAGCTCATGGCGTCCAGCTCTATAGACACAGTGCTGCACTTAAATCAAGTTATATGCAAACAAAATCAGCAGATTGCCAAATTCAGGACAAGAGAAATCATCCTCTGCAAGGATTACATTCCTGATGTTTAGATAAAATACTAATTGACACAAAGTCCACTTGGCGTTTTCATTGCATCACTGTCGACCACAGAAATATAACATACTCCAGTAAATGTGGTTTATAAAAGATTGGCCTGTACCATTTGCTGTGTTTTATGGCAGCGCTGATCCCAATAACAACTCTGATGTTGACAGCAATGAGCAGAAACAGGAAAGAATCTTTCCAGAAGATGGTTATCTAAAGACATCACAGCAGTGAGTAAACAGCTGACACAAATGCCTCAGTGATGCTCACGCACGCAGAGCCACAGGGAAGCAAACTGGGAGAAAAGAAGGATGAACTGTTGCACTTTTCCGGTTGTAACGCCGGCAGACAAATTCATTTTCTGAAGAAGGGTCTAGGCCCGAAACATCAGCTTTCCTGCTCCTCTGATGCTGCTTGGCCTCCTGTGTTCATCCAACTCTAGACCTTGTTATCTCAGGTTCTCCAGCATTGGCAGTTCCTACTATCTCAGAGACAAATTGGCTGTCAAGTTTCTTACACGATGACAGTGACTACTCTTCCAAAGTACTCCATTGACTGCAAACAGCTTCGGGTGTCATCCCGGTCATGATAGCCACTACACAAATGCGAGTCTTTCGTTGAATGTGGTCAAGGGGAATTCAGATCCTGGGTGCTAGGAAAAACACAGACAACATCGAGCCAACAAGTGGCAAAGTGGAAGGCACGGCCATGAAGTCTGGTGAAAGTGGAGACAGACGTCCCAATGTACTAGGCTCAGTGTAACGACAGTAATGGTCTCATAAATACCTAGAGCCAGGTCTTTAAAATGGGGGGAGGGGGCAGCAGCAAGGTTACAAAGCGTCTGTAAAAATCACCATATTTCAGAATCAAATGAAAAGAGCAAGCTTAATTGTTGGCGAGGTCAGTGGTGCCTCGTTCATCCGAATGTAGAGTCAAAACAAGTCATTTCTTTCTTAAGCCTACTTCTAAAACCTGGGAGAGTCTGCAACATGTGTGCACAGCTGAGCCAATGTGGTGCCACTGGCACTGATGGTGACAGGAAAGTAGAAGGGAGGCTCCCAACCTCTCTCTTCTCCGCCAGGGGCATGAGTGATACTCAACAGTGGGTTATTTTCCCAGCAGGCCATGCACCATGCACTCTCCTATCTGCCATGTTGAAACTGAGGAAGGGAAGCAACAAATTGGTGGGGTTGTTGTGGGGCAGTTATTTTGATGCATATCAGAACCATTTGGTTAACTTCACCCATTACTTTGTAAGCACAGAGGGCCTACTGTTTCAGAAGCAGAGGCAAAGGAAACAAATCCCCCACAGCCACAGGGAGCTGATGGTCTGAAGAGTCAGGCATCAAATCACACACACTGCACACTGTCACAAATGTTCACCTTTGAAAGTGAGGAAAGAATTTGAATGCACATTGTAGATCATGATCCACCTGATTTTCTATCGTGGGATCTTGCTGTGTGGCGCTTTTTTTTCAGGAACTGGCTTTCACCATCTGACCAGAGCAACACTCTAATAAACTCAGAACTGCAGATGCTGGAGTCAGAGATAACACTGTGGAGCTGGAGGAACACAGCAGGCCAGGCAGCATTAGAGGAGCAGGAAAGTCGACATTTTGGGTCGGCTTGGGGCCCTTCTCCAAAAAAAAACTGTCTTTTTTATATAGGGAGTCTGTGGAATGTTTCAAACATTGGGTCCTCACAAGCAAAAATGTTGACATTTCTCACTTTAGACTGTGAAGTTAACTTCTAATAAATAAATCGAACTAATAACATTTCACTACGTTTAGATTTTGATAAAGAGAAAGATACAAACGATTAATGGCACTGCAGTTGTGCCATCTTATTCAGAGGTTGTTAAGCAAATTTTTGGGTTGGTTTTCAACTGTGAAGGCACCATTTCCCTTGTGCGTAGTCTTGGAGCACAAGGTACTTATTAATTCTGTCCTCAAGGAGATAACACAGCCCAGGACTAACAATTAAACTCAGCTGCGGTAAATTTTATACTGGAAATTATGCAAGACTTCCAGCAAGTTGAATGTAGCAGTGTCACACATTCAGAAACCAGTTGTTAGAGCTTTATATCACTGAGTTTTTATTTACAAGCTTAGGAATATAAAGAAGTAAGGAACACAATATTACAAGGTCAGTAAAGTATTAACGCAGAAACACAGCGTACAGCACTTTCAGATAGACACATTTGATGACAAACATTCTACCTTTAAATTTTGCTTTTCATTTCACTGCAAAATGACAGATGTGAAAAAGAATCTATTTGACAAGTGATAATAGCATATATTCTAGAAATCAAATACAATGTTCATGGCATACAGGATAATATAATTAATTAAAACTAAATAATGAAAATAAAATTAATGAAAGCTGATGAGAACTGCTTTGGAATACTGGTTCATGAAACCACAAAAGAAAGAATAAAATAAACCGTCCATATATCAGGGATTTCAAAGATGATAATTAAATACAGACTAATGAACCTGGCTTCAACAATGTTCAAAAAGCTTATCAATTTGCTATGTCTGCTTCAAAGCTGGCTTGAGATCCACTGCTTGAAACGATGATGGAAGCACATTCAATAGTAACTTTCAAGGGAGAATTGGGGAAAAACTCAAACGATGAACAAATTGCAGGGCACGGGGAGTGAGACTAGGTAACAGCACGGCAGTTGTCCTGCATTTTACAGAATGATTTCAATTCTGTTCCGCTCCGCACTCGGCATACAATTTGTCTCAACTTCTCGGGCCACGGCTCGTAGGCTGAGGGGGAGACTCCACTCGCTACTGCCAACGGTTGTGCATGTCCATCGTGCTTCAGTGCGTGCGCTGTCATCAAGCCACTTGACCACAACTCGGAAGGAGTGAGCAGGCCCAGAGCCAAGTAGGCAACCAGTCATGGCCAGCATGTTCATCTGGGGAAACTCAACAGATAGGTTGGGATGGAGGAGGAGTTGAGACAGTGGTGCAACCAGAGTCTCAAGCAGCTTGCAGAGAAGACGCTGGACAGTGTAGCCAGAGTCTTAAAGAATGTGTGGTGCAGGCCCAGTTTTGGAGGTGGTGATGGGGGGAATGAAAGCAAATTGCTGAATGAACGTGAGGAAGGAGACTGAGCCAGGGAGTAGCAAGCTTTACGGAGCAGAGTGGTAAGCGTTGAGGAGGCAACCTGTATGCATATCATGTGTGGAATGTTGTGAGGGGTCTAGATTTGTACATGGGCATTTTCCAACTTCCTCAGGTAGGAACTCTGTCCTTTAAATGCAAGCATCAAGTATGACAATGACATACATTATCCATGGATGACCTCAATGAATGCAATTAAAAAGCTGCAATTATTTCTGGAAATGGAATTGGCAGCTGTTAGGGGAAGCGATGGCATGGTGATATTTGCTAGGCTATTAATCGAGAAATGAAACTAATGTTCTGGGACTCTGGGTTCAAATTTGGCACGTTGTGGAATTTGGATTCAATGGAAGAAATCTGTGGTTCTAAATCTACTGATGACCATGAAACCATTGTTGATTGTTAGGAAAAGCTATTTAGCTCACTGATGCCCTTCAGACAAGGAAATTGGCCATCCTTACCTGGTCAGGCCTACATGTGACTCCGGACCCGCATCAATGTGGCTGGCCCTTAACTGCCTTCTGACATTGCCTAGTAAGCCACTCAGTTTTACCAATACTAAAGTCTCAGCAAAGAAATGCAACCAAGCGGACCAGCTGGCATCGACCTAAGTACCGGAAAAGACAATGGCAGAAACAAAACTGTTGACTCTGCAAAGTCCATCTTACTAACATATGGGGACCATCCCTGGATATGCTCTGTCCCACCAGCAGGACAGGCCCAGCGGAGGTGGTGGCACAGTGATGTACAAAGTCAGGAGAGAACTTTGAATCCGGGCCCGGTGATGTTTCATGGCTTCAGATTAAACATGGGCAAGGAAACCTCCTGCTGATTACCACCTATCCCCCTCCCTCAGCTGATGAATCAGTACTCCTCAATGTTAAACAACACTTGGAGGAAGCACTGAGGAAGGCAAGGGCACAAAATGTACTCTGGGTGGGGGATTTCAATGTCCACCACCAAGAGCGGCTCGGCAGCAGTATCACTGATCGAACAGGTCGGGTCCTAAAGGACATAGCTGCTAGAGTGGGTCTGCGGCAGGTGGTGAGGGAGCCGAAACATATTTGACCTCATCGTTACCGATCTGCCAGCTGCAGATGCATCTGTCCATGACAGTATCGGTGAGAGTGACCATTGCACAGTCCTTGTGGAGACGGAGACTCACTTTCATATTGAGAATAACCTCTATCGTATTGTGTGGCGCTATCACCGTGCCAAAATGGGGCAGACTTTGCACAGATCTAGTAACTTAAGACTGGGCATCCATGAGGCACTGTGGGCCATCAACAGCAGCAGAATTGTACTCCAACACAACCTATAACTTCATGGCCTGCCATATCCCCAACTCAACCGTTACCATCAAGCCAGGGGATCAACCCTGGTTCAATGAAGAGTGCAGGAGGGTATGGCAGGAGCAACACCAGGCATACCTAAAGGCTAGGCGTCAACCTTATGAACTACCAAACAGGACTACTTGCACACCAAACAGTGAAAGCAACTGATAGACAGGGCTAAGCGATCCCACGGCCAACGGATCAGATCTAAGCTCTGCAGTCCTGCCATCTCCAGTCGAGAATGATGGTGGACAATTAAAAAACTCACTGGAGGAGCAGGGTCCACAAATATCCCCATCTTCAAAGACGGGGGAGCCCAGCACATCAGCGCAAAAGTTAAGGCTGAAGCATTCACAGCAATCTCAAGCTAGAAGTGGATGATCCATCTCGGCTTCCTCCAGTGGTCCCCAGCATTACAGATACCAGTCTTCAGCCAATTCGATTCACCCCACGTGATATCAAAAACAGCTGGAGGCATTCCAATACAAATGCTATGGGCCCTGACAACATTCAGCAATAGCACTGAAGACCTGTGCTCCAGAATTTGCCACTCCCCCAGTCAAGCTGTTCCACTACAGTTACAACACTGGTATCTACCCGCCAATATGGAAGATTGCCTAGGTATGCCCTGTACATGAAAAGCAGGAGAAATCCTGCTTTTTACTGCCCCATCAGTCTACTCTCGATCATCAGTAAAGTGATGGAAAGTGTCAGCAACAGTGCTATCAAGCAGGACCTGCTTAGCAATAGCCTGCTCAGTGACGCCCAGTCTGCGTTCCACCAGGGCCACTCAGCTCCTGACCTCATCGAACAGCCTTTGTTCAAACATGGACAAAAGAGCTGAATTCCAGAGTTGAGGTGAGTGTGACAATTCTTGGCATCAAGGCTGCATTCGACCGAGTGTGGCATCAAGGAGTGCTGGCAACACTGGAATCAAGAGGAATTGGGGACAAACTCCCCACTGGTCAGAGTCATACCTGGCACATAGGAAGATTGTTGTGGTTGTTGGAGGTCAGTCATCTCAGCTCCAGGACATCTCTGTGGGAGTTCCTCAGGGTAGTGTCCTCGGCCCAACCATTTTCCGCTGCTTTATCAATGATCTTCCCTCCATCACAAGGTCAGAAGTGGAGACGTTTGTCGATGAGTACACAATGTTCAGCACCACTCATGGCATCTCAAGTACCGAAACAGTCAAAAACAACAAGATCTGAACAAAATCCAGGCTGATGAGTTGCAAGTAACATTCGCACCATACAAATGCAGGACAATGACTATCTCCAATAAGAGACAATCTAACCACTGTTCCTTCACATTCAATGGTATTACCAGCACTGACTGAATCCCCCACTATCAACATCCTGGGGGTTATCATTGACCAGAAACTCAACTGGACTCACCACATAAACACAGTGGCTACAAGTGCAGGCCAGAAGCTAGGAATACTGCGGTGAGTAACTGAACCTCGTCACTCTCCAAAGCCTGTCCACCATCTCCAAGGCACAAGTCAGGAGTGTGATGGAATACTCCCCACTTGCCAGGATGAATGCAGCTCTCACAGCACTTGAGGAGCCTGACACCATTCAGGGCAAAGCATCCTGCTTGACTGGCACTACATCCACAAACATCCACTCCCCTCACCAGATGTTCAGTAGCAGCAGTGTTATGATCTACAAGATGCACTGCGGAAATTCACCAAAAATCCTTAGACAATACCTTCCAAACCTACATCTAGAAGGATAAGGGCAGAAGCTACATGGGAACACCACCAGCAGCAAGTTCCCCTCTAAACCATTCTCAATCTTGACTTGGAAATAAATCTCTGATCCTTCACTGTTGCTGGGTCATAATTATGGATTTCCCTCCCTAATAGCATTGAGAGTAAACCTAGAACACATTGGTCAGAAGTCACATAACATCATGTTATGGTCCAACAGGTTTATTTGAAATCACAAACTTTTTGAGTGCTGCTCCTTCATTAAGTGAAATCAGCACTCCAAAAGCTTGTGATTTCAAATAAACCTGTTGGTTTATAACCTGGTGCCAGTTGAATACTGACACCTCCACACTACATCACATGGACTGCAGTGGCTTAAGAAGGCAGCTCGCCATCAACACCTCAAGGGGAACTAGGGACAGGCAATAAATGCTGATCCAGCCATTGATGCCCATGTCTGAATAAATATAAAATAAAACCTTAACTGGTGCCATGCCATAGAACTGAATTATTTTATTCATTCAGTTTTAGATGATTATCAAGCCTCTCCCAGTCTTTTCTGTCTCGCCAGCACCACACTAGCTCCTTCAGTCCTCTCCCTCCACCTGAAGTGCCCCTTGTTTCCTCCCCTTGGAGTTAGTTACCCTGCTAATCAAAAGACTCGATAAAGGCCAGGCACAATGGACATAGGGGCGCCCTTGCACTCTGTATGATTCTATGAAGCTTCTCATCTTAATTAATTCCTCGCTCACGAACATGAGAAATAGAAGCTGTAGGCCATTCAGCCCCTCATGGCTAACATTCTACCTCAACTCCATGCCCTTGGATTCTCTTATGAAGCAAAAACACGTCAATCTCTTCTGGTATGTATTCAAAGTCCATTATATTCTGTCTGCCTGCAGAATTTCAATGTTCACAACCCTTGAGGAACATAGAGTTTGCCAAATTAAAAATAAAACAAAAACAAGACCATGATTTGTTTGAAACAGACTCTGAATAACAGCTGAGCTGACTCTAGTTATGTGTAAAGGGATCCTTGCTTCAAAGGGTTTCGAACTGTAGCTGAAAGCATTGACTACTGCACGTATTAAATAGAGTACCTTGAGTGCAGTGAGAAGCACTCTGAGACACAACTGTTCATGGCTTACTATAACACATCAGATCGCGTTCAGTCCCAAGTTACACCTAGTTTAACTCAAAAAGTTCACTACTGTTATATTACTCAAGGCTTTGATTTTTTTTTCATGATTCACAGGATGTGAGCATCACAAGCTAGGCCTGCATTTATTGTCCACTCCCAACTGGCCAGAGGGCAGCTAAGTCACCCATATTGCTGTGGGTCTGGAGTCACATGTAGGCCAGACCAGGTAAGGATGGCAGTTTCCTTCCCTGAAGAACTACAAACACCATTCCACACCAAGTTTCACAGCCTAAGGCACTAGGGCATGCAATTATGCAACAATTTACAATATTTCACTGTTTGCAAAAGGGTAAACTAAACAATTCCGCCCTGGAGTGAGGTTTACAGATTCAGGGTTCGGGTTGATCCCTGAAGTCAAGGATCTGAAATAACTTGGAAAACTTATCATTAGCAGTTAGGAATTAGCAGCTGGAACATTTCACAATTTTTGGACATCAGAAAAATGTTGATTCCTATCGAGAGTCTATGCGCAGGACACAAGATGGACGACTTAGTGAGAACAGCTAATTTTTAAACTTGCGAGCAACAGGACAAAAATAGTAAGCTAAAATCAAGAAACTACTCGTTCTTCACTCAAGTCCTCGATGTCTATATTTCCTCCCGTCAGGAGCTTCAAAGAAAATTCATACATGAAAGCCTTCTCACAACTTCAACATGTTCTTCGACATTTTACATTCAATGAAATATAGAACATAGAACTGTACAACACAGGAGTGGGCCCTTCGGCCCTCAATGTCATGCCGAACATGATGCCAAATTTAATTAATCCTTTCTGCCTGCCATTGGTCCATATTCCACCATTACTTGCTTACTCAGGTGCTTATCTAAAAGCTTCTTAAATATCCCTTTAGTATCTGCCTCTACCACCACCCCTGTCAGAATGTTCCAGACTCCTCCCACACTCTGTGTAAAAAGTTGCCCCTCACATCTCCTCTGAACTTTCCCCCCTCAGCTGAAATGCATGCCTCCTAGTGTTAACATTTCAACTCTGAGAAAAAGATTCTGACTGTCAACTCTATCTACACATCATATAATTTTATAGACTTTTACAAAGTCTCTCCTCAGCCTCCATGGTTCCGGAGAAAATAACTCGAGTTTGTCTAGCCTCTCCTTATAGCTCATACCGTCTAATCTAGGCAGCATCCTGGTAAACATCTTCTGCACCCTCTCCAAAGCCTCCACAACCTTTCTGTAATGTGGTAACCAGAATTGAGTGCAATACTGTGATAACAAGGTGTAGAGCTGGATGAACACAGCAGGCTAAGCAGCATCATAGGAGCAGGAAAGCTGATGTTTCCGGCCTAGACCCTTCTTCAGAAATAACCCCACTGTGAAGCCTTTTCTAAGGATGCCTGCCTGCTGTGTTCATCCAGCTCTACATCTTGTTATCTCAGATTCTCCAGCATCTGCAGTTCCTACTAACTTTGAATGCAATACTCTAAGTGTGGCCTACGTAATTCTGACAAAGCTGCAACATGACATCCTGATTCTTGCACTCAGTTCCACAAACAATAAAGGCAAGCATGCCAGGTGCCTTCTTCACCACCCTGTCTACTTGTGTGGCCAATATATTTGGAGAGAAATTGCACCAGAAAATTTTTGTATGGCAAGATCCAACAGACAGTTTTAAATGTTGCAGAAGGAAAATTTTGGCCAACATATTGGAGAATGCCCTTCCTCCCCCAGTCTTGTGCTGAAGTATTAGCCTAGATTTTGTACTCCATTATCTAGAGGGAACATTTCTCTAAAGTGCTCACACAAATGACTGATTATTTTAAATTGTGCCTGGAATTTAATTGCAGTTAAGAAGACCAACTAAGCCTTATTTTCCAAGATTTGAGTTTTTAATTGACTGCCCTGTTCTACTTCAAGAGGAAATAACTTTTTCAAGCAGCTAAAGGCTCTAAGCAAATTGATTTTCAAAATCCAGCTCCATTAATCTTCAGATGCAAAACATTTCAACATTAGTTCCAATTGCACTTCACAGATGCTGCCAGACCTACTGAGCTTTTCTAGCAACTTATATTTTTGTTTCCAAAACATTTCATGCCAGTCAAGAGTCATTCAATATGCTGTCAGTGAAATTTCAAAAAAAAATTCATCCTGCCATCCCTGTAAGCAAGGTTTGCCGATTACAAAACCATTGACAAGCATAACTGGGGGCCAGCCCTTGCCCATCTTATACAAATGTCTCAAGTTTAAACATCTGTCTTTTATGATTGGCTTTCAAATCAATGCTCAGCCAATGAAAATCCAGCAAGGTGGTGAAATGAAAGTATGACACGTTAATCGTAATGGCCGAGACATTCCGATAGGGAGATACTCATTGCAACAGGGTAACCAGGAGGTGTGTCTAGGGTCTACGCAGAAATCCTGAAACAGCCGAGTCTGCAGGAATTAACTGGTAAGTTGAAACTCCTGACAAGCAATCATCTGGCTTCGCTATCTGAGAAACGTCTTCTGGGGTGCGGCTTCAGAAATTCCCTACTTATCTCAACAGGAAGCTTCAGCCAGGCTTAAACCTGCTGTCAATCCTAGCTGCCTGGAAGATTGGCCATTCCTGACTCATCACTGATCAATCCCCCTCTATCCAACCATTCCTCAGATATCCACAGATCCCTGACACACTCCCTGGTCTCAACATTTCTCCAACCTGAGCTGCAATTCCCCATTATCCCCAACTTAACAATCTTGAGGTCTGAACCAACTTCTCCAATCTACCAGAGCCCTACCACCCTATACCTCTCACCCAACTGGCACCCTGGCCCCAGTCAAGCTGGCATCTTACCCCCACCTTGAACTTCTCCTTTTTCAATTGTTAACATGCTTTAGGATTTCTAAACCACAAAAATTGTGCTTTCAGCCGATCCTCTCTGCTAACTGCATGGATTATTGGACTGGACTGTGCTGCTTCAGCTGGCATGCCTCCTGGCCTGGAAAACTCCTACATAGCCAGATGAGTAAGCTTTAGCTTGTTCTGGGTCAGAAATAGGGATTTCAACCCACATCAGAACACTCAGGTCATCATAAGACAAGTCCTTTGAAGTGAGAATTGGATGTCTCAAGGCTCTGAGAAGATAAATAGGAGCAGCAGTCGGGCAATCAATTCCTTGAGCATACTGTGCAGTCCAGTGAACCCATGCTTTACCTACCTTTGTTTCAACTTCACTTTTCTCACTCTTCCTCATAAGAGGAGATTACCAAAAGTTCAAGAACCTGTGGACTTGAGCTCTCAGGTAAAGAATTCGAAACAAGAAAAAAATTCCTTCTCATCTTGATCTTAAACAGGAGGAGATCCTTTATTTTGAAACTGTACTGCTGCGTTCTAAACACCCAACAAAGGGGAACATCCCTTAGCATCCAACCTATCAAGTTCCCTGACAATCTTACTGATTTCAATAAAATCACCACACATTCTTCTGAACTCCAATGAGAACAGGCCCAATCCGCTCAACATTTCTTCAAAAGCTAATCACTTGGGTGACTTGTGGGATTAAGTGATTTTTCCTTGAGCTCTTTTTAATTTAAGTATATCCCTCCTTACATAAGGAGATCAAAAGCGCTGAGCAAAGTTGTTGCAAGGCATCCTTACTATTAAACTCCGTCTCTGTACGTTAAAGGGTCAATCTTGTATATACCTTCTGAATAACATGCTGTATCTATATGCTAACACATGTTTCATGTATAACACTGTCAGCATTCTTTAGTCTCACTCCATTTAACTACTCTGCTGTTCTATACTTCCCACTGCAGACAGTCTCTCACTCTGCCACATTGCATTCCATCAGTCAAATTTTTGCCCACTTCCGGGACGTATCAATATTACTTTGTGTCCTTTTTCCAAGTCGCAATTCCAGCTCTCTTTGTATAGTCTGGAAATTTGGTTGTAATAAATTTGGCCCCTTCATCCAAGGCATAAACATCGCTTTAATGTCCCTGGGTTCCAATCTTGAAACTCACTCCATAACAGCACTATGTGTTTCCACACGGACTGCAGTGGTTCAAGAAGACAGTGTGCCAATACCTTCTCGAGTACATGTACAGACTGTCGATAAATGCTAGCACAGCCAGTGATGCCCAGACCTCAATGAATATAAGGTTTGTAAACATGATAAGTCACAGCATAAGTACATGTACCAAACATATAAGACGCATTTTCCTACCTTGGAAATAATTATCAGCCATATCTTGCTATATATGCACTTCTAAGTCTCAATTATTTGCCTCCAAAATGCACCATAGTGTTAAATCATGAAAAGAATTCTACTAA
This sequence comes from Stegostoma tigrinum, assembly GCF_030684315.1. Taxonomy (NCBI): domain Eukaryota; kingdom Metazoa; phylum Chordata; class Chondrichthyes; order Orectolobiformes; family Stegostomatidae; genus Stegostoma; species Stegostoma tigrinum. The sequence goes on along the minus strand of NC_081364.1, from coordinate 58,697,973 downwards.
ATTAGTCAAACATTATTTCCCATTATCAAAAAATGCTGACTCTGCTGGATTTTTGTTTAATGACTTCTGCATGTCCTGCCACTCCTTCCTTAATAATAGATTCCACCATTTATCCAAGTGACTGATGTTACCTAATTCTCCTACTGTTCCTGCAAAGCCACCACTTTCTTTGAACTTTTTTTTACAATTTTCTAATCTTCTGGGAGCTTGTTAGAATTTGAGGAATATGGAACAAGTAAGAAAAGCTTTTCTTTTATGTAGCATCTTTAACACAACGAAATGTTGCAAAGTACTTCACAGTGCCTTCTAAAACCCTATAAGACACTGAGTTACGTTAGGTAGTAAGTCAGGTGGCAGAAAGTCTGATCAAAGAGACAGGGAGGGCAAGGCCGCAAAAGGGTTTGAAAACAAGGATAAGCATTTTAATTTTAAAATCATTGCTTGATCGACGGCCAACATAAGTCAGCGAGCACAAGTGTAAGGGGAGAATGGGGCTTTGATGAATGAATGCGCGTGCTGCAGAGATTTGGATGTGGGTAGAACATGGGAGCCCAGCGAAGGTGGCGTTGGAACAGGTGGGCTTAACAGTAACTGAGGTGAGGGTAAGGGTTTTCAGCGGGAGAACCTGATTCAGGGATGAATTTGGGTGATGTTACGGAAATGGAAATAGGCAAACTCAGTGTTTGGCAAACTCAGGAGGCCAGATGTTCATTCCAGAATGAAATGGGTCATCAAAATTGCGAATAACTAATGTAACCTCAGATACCCGCCAGAAATGGTTGCAGTACGTAGCCAGGAAAAGGAGACTGAAAAGCTATACTTTCAGCCTTCCTAATACTTACTTAGTGGAAATTTCTGGTCATTCAAGACTGCATGTCAGGGTCTTAGTCTGACAATTTAGCAACAGTTAGCTTAGTAATACTGAGTTGTGCTCTTTCCAAGTGCACCTCTCTCTTTTTACCTGCTTATTTTCTAGTATTATCGGGGTGCTTTTAATGTCTTCTGTGGTGAAGTCAAAATTTCTGGCATTTCCTTGTTTTCTATTCATCGTGCCCCAGTCTTGTCCACTATGATGACTTCAGCTACTGTCTTCCTTCTTCGAAACCTGCCAATGCTCACATTGTCTATTTTTAGAGTTGCTGCTAGCTTATTCTCAATGTATCATTTCTCCTTTTTTTTTAGGTCATTGTCTGTTGGTTTCTAAAATTTTCCTAAGCTTCTGGTCAACCAGTGATCTGGGCAACAGTGTGTGCCTTCTGCTTCAATTTGGAACCATCCTAGTACATTTTTTTCTCAATGAACTATGCTGGAGTTGAGAATTATGAACCATCTCCTTCAATGTCTACCGCAGTTCATCTAATGTGAATTTACACACGCTCCGCATCAGCTTCATGCTGTTTTGTGAATGAGGACTGATAACCACTGGGAGATAGCAAGAACTGCTGATGCTGGAGTCAGAGATAACACAGTGTGGAGGTGGAGGAACACAGCAGGCCAGGCAGCATGAGTGGAGCAGGAAAGTTGACATTTCGGGTCGGGGCCCTTCTTCTGAAGAAGGGCCTTGACCCAAAATGCCAATTTTCCTGCTGATCTGATGCTGCCTGGCCTGCAGTGTTCCTCCAGCTCCACACTGTTATTATTGATAATCACTGAATTTATTTTGCAAATGAGTAGAATATTTTTTTCAATTATGTATAAAGGAAAACAAACTATACTGGAAGTCTGAACTGCATATATAACGAAATATACTGGGAACGCTCAGCGGGACAGTCAGCAACCATCAAGAGAGAAACAGAGTTAATGTTTCAAACTGAGGATCTTGAAGAGCGAAAGGTAGGCCACTGATAGAAACATGAACTCCAGTTCATGATGGGTGATGCTCACGGTCTCAGCTTCATACATTACCGACAGAGACTACACGCTTCTGAGCTATATGGTAATTAACTAGTGTGTCCTAAGCAACATTTAACGTGGCTTCTCTGGGTGCTAATCTGAAGAAAACACGCCATGTGCTGACATTTTTATTTACAAAAGGGTAACAAGAGGATTTTCTTCAACTCAAAATCTTGAAGCCTTTGTTTCTTCACTAATCTATTTAGGTCATCATGTCGGTCAAAAAGCTTCAACCGTTTTATAATCAGCTGCTGAGGAATGAACTTGCAATGTTTCCGTGGTCCCTGGACTCATTTCCATCATGAAATGAAAATTTGTGCAAAGTGAGATCCTTATCCCCAGTCAGTTACGACCGACACTCAACGAAAAACAGTAATGAGCTCACAAAACCATCGTGAACCTGCAGCTTTGAGAGCCAGAGCAAAGTGAGACACAACACTGTCTCCATGGCAACGGTCTTTTGTTTAAAGTCCTACCAGCTGGGAGAAGTTATGCATGAACAAGTTTAACTATTGCTAGTGTAAATGTGAGCGTTATTTGACTACCAAACAAATTAAAGCTTTACTTAAGGTTCAGCAGCTTTTCAGCAGATTATATCAACATTCCTCGAAACAACTGAAGGTGGAAGGCCCAACAGGACTGGTGACACAGAATGGTTCCAACGCTCCTTGTTCCAGCCAAAAATGATCTGCAATTGCTTAGCACGTCTCACTGGCTTAGTGTGAACTGAAGCGCCTTACAGCCAATAAGTCATTTCAGATGGGCTGTCACTTGGAAATGCGGCAGCTAATCGCTTTATGGCGAGATCGCAACGTGCTAGTCATTGAATATGCTGCCATTTTCCAATAAAATAAGGGTTGAAGGTTAAACACTGGCTCTGACCATAGGAGGCCAGGGAAAAAAATCAAGTTCTCTATTTTTTCCCTCAAAAATACTGTCCAGAAATATTTAAAGTCAGTCCAAGAGGGCAGTCTGGGTCTCCATTTCACTTCACATGGTACTTTCAATACTGCAGCACCCCTACTGTTCTACACTGGGGGATCAGTTGATATTATATTCAAGCTATGCGTTAGTTTCCATTTAACACAATTTAGGTTCGTTTTCATGAAACAAGACTAGCTTCAAAAGGAAAGTTTGGAACATCCTTCCTTAAAACATTCGGGCAAAACCATCAGAAGGGAATCTGACTTCTTCAGAACAGCATAGAACACAGCTGTACAGAACACACGAACAGGCCCTTCAGCCGACAATGTTGTGCCAAACGTGATGTCAAATGAAACTAATCCCCTCTGCCTGCCATTGGTCCATATCCATGTGCTTATCTAAAAGTCCCTTACACGCCCCAATTGTAGCTGCCTCCGCCACCACCCCTGGCTGTGTGTTCCAGACTCCTAATACTCTCTGTTTAAAAATACTTGCCCCTCACATTCCCTCTGAACCTTTCCCCCTCTGGCCTTAAATGCATGCCTCCCCCTAGTATTAGACATTTCAACTCTGGGAGAAAGATTCTGACTGTCAACCCCAGTGATGCACCTTATGATTTTATAGACATCTGTGAAGTCTCCCCTCAGCCTGTACCACTCAACAGAAAACAACCTGTATTCTTCGAGACTCTCCTTACAGCTCATGCCCTCTAATCCAGGCAGCATCCTGGTAAGTCCCAGTTCTGGGGAAGGGTCACCGAACCTCAACTTTAATTCTGAATTTTACTTCATGCTGCCAGATCTGCTGAGCTTTTCCAGTAACTCCTTTCTGAGTAGCATGCTGGTAAACCTCTTCTGCACTCTTTTCAAGGCCTCCACATCCTTCCTGTAATGGAGTGACCAGAATTGAATGCAAAACTCTAAATGTGGCCAAATCAAAGTCTTACAGAGATGCAACATGACATCCTGACTCTTGTACTCAATTCCCCGACCAGTAAAGGGAAGCGTGCCATACACTTTATCTACTTGCGTGGCAACTTTCAGGGAACTATGACTTGAAGCCCGAGATCCTTCAGTGCATCAATACTGTTCCGAGTCCTGCCATTAATTGTATACTTTTCCTTAACACGCAGCACCTCACACTCACCCAGATTAAACACCATCTGCCTTTTTCCATCTATATCTGCAATTGATCTATATCCCACTTTATCCTTTGATAACCCTCTCCATTATCCACAAGTCCACCAATCCTTGTATCGTCTGCAAACTTACTAACCCACGCAGCTACATTTTCATCCAAGTCATTTACATGTATCACAAATAGCAGAAGTCCCAGTATGGATCCCTGCCGAACATCACCAGTCACACACATCCAGCCTGAAAAATACCCTTCCACCAGTACCCTCGTCTTTTATGGGGAAGCAAATTCTGAATCCACACAGCCAAATCACAAGGGATCCCATACATCATAATTGTCTGGATGAGCCTACCTTGTCGAAAGCCTTACTAAAATCCACATAGACAATAGCCATTGCCACATGATAATAAAGCGTGAAGCTGGATGAACACAGCAGGCCAAGCAGCATCTCAGGAGCACAAAAGCTGACGTTTCGGGCCTAGACCCTTCATCAGAGAGGGGGATGGGGTGACGGTACTGGAATAAATAGGGAGAGAGGGGGAGGCGGACCGAAGGTGGAGAGTAAAGATGATAGGTGGAGAGGAGAGCATAGGTGGGGAGGTAGGGAGGGGATAGGTCAGTCCAGGGAAGACGGACAGATCAAGGAGGTGCGATGAGGTTAGTCGGTAGGAAATGGAGGTGCGGCTTGGGGTGGGAGGAAGGGATGGGTGAGAGGAAGAACAGGTTAGGGAGGCAGAGACAGGCTGGGCTGGTTTTGGGATGCAGTGGTGGGAGAGGAGATTTTGAAGCTTGTGAAGTCCACATTGATGCCATTGGGCTGCAGGGTTCCCAAGCGGAATATGAGTTGCTGTTCCTGCAACCTTCGGGTGGCATCATTGTGGCACTGCAGAAGGCCCATGATGGACATGTCATCTAAAGAATGGGAGGGGGAGTGGAGATGGTTCGCGACTGGGAGGTGCAGTTGTTTATTGTGAACCGAGCGGAGGTGTTCTGCAAAACGGTCCCCAAGCCTCCGCTTGGTTTCCCCAATATAGAGGAAGCCACACCGGGTACAGTGGATGCAGTATACCACATTGGCAGATGTGCAGGTGAACATCTGCTTAATATGGAAAGTCATCTTGGGGCCTGGGATAGGGGTGAGGGAGGAGGTGTGGGGGCAAGTGTAGCATTTCCTGCGGTTGCAGGGGAAGGTGCCGGGTGTGGTGGGGTTGGAGGGCAGTGTGGAGCGAACAAGCGAGTCACAGAGAGAGTGGTCACTCTGGAAAGCAGTCAAGGGTGCGGATGGAAAAATGTCTTGGGTGGTGGGGTCGGATTGTAGATGGCGGAAGTGTCGAAGGATGATGCGTTGTATCTGGAGGTTGGTGGGGTGGTGTGTGATAACGAGGGGGATCCTCTTTGGGCAGTTGTGGCGGGGGCGGGGTGTGAGGGATGTGTTGCGGGAAATGCGGGCGACGCGGTCAAGGGCGTTCTCGACCACTGCGGGGGGGAAAGTTGCGGTCCTTGAAGAACCTGGACATCTGGGATGTGCGGGAGTGGAATGCCTCATCGTGGGAGCAGATGCGGCAGAGGCGGAGGAATAGAGAATAGGGGAAGGAGTTTTTGCAGGAGGGTGGGTGGGAGGAGGTGTATCCTAGGTAGCTGTGGGAGTCGGTGGGCTTGAAATGGACATCAGTTACAAGCTGGTTGCCTGAGATGGAGACTGAGTGGTCCAGGAAGGTGAGGGATGTGCTGGAGATGGCCCAGGTGAGCTGAAGGTTGGGGTGGAAGGTGTTGGTGAAGTGGATGAACTGTTCGAGCTCCTCTGGGGAGCAAGAGGCGGCGCCGATACAGTCATCAATGTAATGGAGGAAGAGGTGGGGTTTGGGGCCTGTGTAGGTGCGGAAAAGGGACTGTTCCACGTATCCTACAAAGAGGCAGGCATAGCTGGGGCCCATGGCCACTCTCTTTGTCTGTAGGAAGTGGGAGGAATCGAAAGAGAAGTTGTTGAGGGTGAGGACGAGTTCCGCTAGGCGGATGAGGGTGTCGGTGGAGGGGGACTGGTCAGGCCTGCGGGACAGGAAGAAGCGGAGGGCCTTGAGGCTATCTGCATGCGGAATACAGGTGTATAGGGACTGGACGTCCATGGTGAAAATGAGGTGTTGGGGGCCAGGGAATTGGAAGTTCTGGAGGAGGTGGAGGGCATGGGTGGTGTCACGGACGTAGGTAGGTAGTTCCTGGACCAAAGGGGAGAAAATGGAGTCCAGATAGGTGGAGATGAGTTCAGTGGGGCAGGAACAGGCTGAGACAATGGGTTGACTGGGGCAGGCGGGTTTGTGGATTTTGGGAAGGAGATAGAAACGGGCCGTGCGGGGTTGGGGAATAATAAGGTTGGAGGCTGTGGGTGGGAGGTGCCCTGAGGTGTTGAGGTCATGGATGGTGTTGGAGATGATGGTTTGGTGCTCGGGGGTGGGGTCATGATCAAGGGGGCAGTAGGTGGTGGTGTCGGAGAGGTGGCGTTTGGCCTCGGCGATGTAGAGGTCAGTGCACCATTCATTGCCCCACCCTCATCAACACCTTTGTCACCTCCTTGAAAAATTAATCAAGTTAATAATACATGACCTGCCCTGCACAAAGCCTACCGAAGAAGCACAGGGGACATGGCCACAATGTGAAAGGACATTTTCCATGATACAGTGAAATTATAGTTCCCAAATGCAACATCTATGATTTCCCACAGCTGAATGGCAGTGGATACCAGAAAAGAACAGGTTAATACACTGTGCTTTCTTTTTAAACAAAAAAAGTCACCATAGCAAAGTAGTCAGAAAATATTTTTAATAAAAGATCATTTTAAACTCTCAAGTGATGAGGCATGGGGTTTATTACAGTTTTCAGACCAGTTGATGAAATATTGGCTGAATGGTCATTTCACTGAAGATTATTTTGCCTGCACAAGGCCAAGTAAGGACCACCACTCTACCACTCTTACATGCCAGGGCTCTGAAAGGGAAAGTGCAGAAGCAAAGATCCAAACAATAGAAATCATGAACTCGGTTCTGATAAAGAGTCACTAGACTTGAAACCTGCTTCCTCCCACAGATGCTGGCAGACCTGCTGAGTTTCACGAAAAATTTCTTTGTTGAATAGCATGTACTCTGTGGCTCTGAGTTTCCAACTAGTTTTAACAACACGTACAATTCCCCCAGCTCTGCAGCAGCTATGTTCGTTTTTATAGTTCAGAGCTGCAATTCACGCAGAATGTTTAGCTTTCAAAAATGGTTACACTTCGAGGTGAATTGCAGGCATTACAAAACTGTAACTTTGGGAATACAGCTTTCCACCACAGTCAAATAATCTCCCACTGGCCTGCTAGTTAGGTTACAGTAAACATGGTCCTGATAACAATGATGTAAGAGACACATGATTATTCTTAATCTCAGTTTTTTTTATCACCGAGATAAAATATGATTGAAAGTACATTGTGATACCAAGGCACTGAACTATTGGCAAAACAGATAGTATCTGGTTGAGGTCATAATGTTTTCAACGTGCTGTATTTTTCTTTCACCTCCTCGGTTGAAGCAGTTGATTAATATTTCTGGCTACACAGGAGAAGGGTGCCCTATGCTACAATGTCAATAGCACTAAGCTATTTATCAGACAGGAGAATCACAGTATTGAGCTGCTTCGTATCCACACTTTTAGCACTGAAGGAAAAAGAATAAAAAGAAATCAGTGCAGCAGGGGGCTCTTGCTGCACAGTGGTACTGTCTCCATCTCTGAGCAGGGGACCTGAGTTCAAGTCCCACCTGGTCCAGAGATGCGTCATAACATCTTTGAACAGGTTGATAAGAAAAAAATTATTAGCATAGAGCTCCTTCCCCGTTATTGCGTTGCCCTTAATGGGTTTTGGGTGTAAATTAAGCAATTCACGGAATCACAGAATCCCTACAATGTGGAAGCAGGCCATCCGGCCCACTGAGTCCACTCCAGTCCTCTGAAGAGCATCCCCACCTAGACCCACACCCCTAACCTATCCTTCTAACTCTATATTTCCCATGGCTAACCCACCTAACCTGCACATTCCTGGACATTATAGGGCAATTTAGCATGGCCAATCCACCTAAACCACACACCTTTGGACTGTGGGAGGAAACTGGTGCACCCAGAGGAAACCCACGGAGACGCAGGGAGAGTGTGCAAACTCCAGACAGACAGACACTTGCGGCTGGAATTAAACTTTGGTCTCTGGCTCTCAGTGCTAACCACTGAGCCACCGTGCCGCCCTTGGTAAAAATTGGATGATTTATTGATTTATTCCATTAATAGAAGGAAAACAAAAACAGAGGTGATTTACTGGCATGGAATAAAACATCAGTAGTAACAGCGCTTCTGGATATAAAACAAAATTAGCATTGAATGGTCTTGTGGTACAGCGACAATGTCCCTACCTTTCAACAAGGAGGCTCAGGTTCATGTCTATCCTGCTCCAGAGTATATCATAACTAGTGAGAACAGGTTGATTAAAATAACCAAAAAAAGCCGAAAGAACTGAGGATGCAGTGTATAAAGAACAAAAACAAAGTTGCTGGAAAGCTCAGCAGGTCTGGCAGCATCTGTGAAAGAAAAAGCAAAGTTAACGCTTTGGATCCAGTGGCCCTTTTTCCTCAGAACAGTTCTGAGGAAGGGTCACCAGACCCAAAACATTAACTCTGTTTTTTCCTTCACACATGCTGCCAGACCTGCTGAGCTTTTCCAGCAACTTTGTTTTTGATTAATACAATCACATTGACATATGCTGTAGATTCAATGGACAGGGATCAAGAGTATAAGAAAGTTGACTGATTCTCCACAACCAAAGGGTAGAGAAGATCATGATAGTGTTCGTTCTGCTGTGCCAGCTGAAATCACTTTTCTAAATTACATTCGGGGAATTCAACCCCAGTTAATTCCGATCTACAAGGCTTAAAAAGGAATAAAGAAACAACTTGACATTTATGTAGCACTTTTCATGAACTCGCAATTTCTCAAATCACTTCCCACATCTAATGACGTATCTTCATGCTGCTGGTTTCATATCAGACAACACTGCAGGCTTCCACAGAAAGCAATGAAATAAACAACCAAAAAAAAATTGCTTAAGTTGTATTGCCCAGAGGGCTGTGTGGGAAAAACATGGGCGGGTTTGAAAGGAAAGAAAAAGAGAGAGAAGCTAAATCCCGTTTCTGCACACCTATAGTTTGTGGCTCATTGTAGAGATGTCACATGTACAGGAAAGAAAATCTAAATGACCCACACCATCATAAACTAACTATAAAAACTGTGATAGAGTTTAAAGGTGATGAGGGGAGAACAGATAGAAATCAAAGCAGAAAGTCAGCCAAGTTGAAAAAGATGCACAGGTACCCAAGGAACTAAATTGAATTCCATTCTTCCAATACATTTTAGGCTGAGGGAGAAGTTTAAGACACAGATGATTTAAAACTAGGATGTGCACGCATATATGTCTCTATATATAGCCTATTAATAGTTGTAGTGATTTTAAATTAGGTTACTTAAAGAGAAACAGAAATTATTAATAGACACTGAATCTAGACTGTAATGACTGCAAAACTAGGGCAGGAAGACAGAGAGAGAGAGAGAGAGAGAGGTAAGATTGTAATTCACCCCTTTTGTAATACTGGTACTGAAATAGCGACTACAGAACATATGAAGAGACAAAGGATATGTAAACTCATCAGGGATGTAAACAAACTTAGCCAACTTCATTAGGAATGGATAGCTGCAGACTAAATAATGGTGAATGAATAACATTACATCAAACTAACTGGCACAATGGTACCAGGGTTATTTTTAAATCATGGAGTGTGGGTAGCTAATCCCAATTTCACTGCATCTGTCTCACAGGGGCATAAGGGAAATTTAACACAAAATACCACAGTAACAGAAAGTATGCATATTATTTCAGGTGAGGTTCGATGTGCTAACTTTTAAAAATATTTACAGGATATGATTCCCCTCACCAGTTGCCCAAAACAGTTAGCATCTTAACCTACAGTACTTCCACTCTCCAGTTCAATTTGTCACAGCAAAAGAAAACCTTCTGCAGCCTGATTACACCACTGCTGATGAGAGGAACTCAAGAAACCTCAGTCTTTTGTCTTTTTGTGCACTTAGCGTTTTTATTTCAGATTGAGAACATCTACTGTTTTATGTGGTGAATCTAGGCCAAGCACCTGCCACAGAATTGATCAGGAGGCATTCTTTTGAATCATGTTCATTTTGGGGACAAACAGGTTCAAATTCTTCTGTGCTTTGCAAAATTCCATGGAAAGCAATCAAATTTGCAAACAATCATTAACAGGTTTGGGCATTTGTATTGATGCTATCCATGTTGGGAATAATGAGATTGTAAGCTTCCTCAGCGCATCTCTACAGAATGAAAATTAAACAGAGACAACATAAATTCTTTCCAAGTCTTTAATATTTGAGAAATCTGTTTGGATGGTTCCCACGTCCAAAAAATAAATCCCAAGATCCCAAGTGCATTTAAGTTCTACCATTATCAGACCTGAGCATAAAGATAATTCAACTGTGAGGTGTTCTTCTTCATTAAAGAAGTTTGCTTTTCACTTGCCTCAAATTTCTTCTCTTCTTAGGGGAAGGATGGCAAGATTTTGGTAAAACACGTCACCCACTTTCATCCCCTAACATCAATCTCAAGCTCTCAAAGGTCAAATAGAGCCAGCTGCGGATTGCTAGTTTTTCGTTTTGTCTTCGGTTTTTTAAAATCCCCATTAATGCAGCTGACACAAGTGTGAATGCTTGATTAAGAGTGATTTTTCTTTTAAATGGAGTGCTTCCAAAACTGTTAGAAGTGGATTTGAGACTGTCCTAAATTTGCTCCAGCCATCCAAGCAGAAAGCTTTGGCCCCAATATCTCATCAAAGAACTGAACTGGCTTTGCCCACTGGGTCTACTTGGTTCACTTACCAACCAAAACAGAAGTCAAAGATGCAGCAATCAAACTGGTTCACCCATACGAGTGTATCAAGTGCCAGTCTGAAGTTAAAGGCTCAGACTGTAACCTCACAATAAAAAGATTTTGTAAATAAAAGCTTTATCCTCCAAATGGTAAAGACAGTACACATGATCCAGATAGTTTGATTCGGAGTACCAACAGGAGTTGGGAGGTCATGCTGCGGCTGTACAGGACATTGGGTAAGCCAGTTTTAGAATACTGCATTCAATTCTGGTCTCCCTGCTATCGGAGTGATGGTGTTAGGCTTGAAGGGGTGCAGAAATGATTTACAAGGATCTTGCCAAGGTTGGACAGTTTGAGCTAAAGGGAGAGGTTGAATAGGCTGGGACTATTTTCACCAGAACATGGGAGGCGGAGGGTGACCTTCTCAAGGTTTATAAAATCATGAGAGATATGGATAGGGTGAATAGCCAAGGTTTTCTCCCCAGGGTACGGGAGTCCAAAACTAGAGGGCGAAGGTTTAAGATGAAAGGGGAAAGATATAAAAGGGAACTCAGGGGCAACTTTTTCACACAGAGGGTGGTGGGTATATGGAATGAACTGCCTGATGAAGTGATGGAGTCTGGTCCAATTACAGCCTTTAAAAGACATCTGGATGGGTACATGGATAGGAAGCATTTAGAGGGATATGGGTCAAACGCTGGCAAAGGGGACTAAATCGATTTAGGATATCCGGTCAGCGCAGATGAGTGGGATCGAAAAATCTGTTCCGTGCTGTACAACTCTATGGACTCTGTGTAGACGAGCATGAAAGCAGGAAGTTGCCAGTTTGCTTCTGGTGACCACTGGGTTAACTGATCAGTGAAGCAACTGGTTCTGACAATTGCCACTGGAGGGTACAGAATGAGGTGGATTTGCTGTTCTTGGCTCCAATTGCTCATGCTCCATCACCACTCATGTTCTAGACTCACATTGGCAAATTGGGGCTTCACTGGAACCTTTCTGATGACTATGATCCAAGCGTGCAGTGTTTGCAGAAGTTGCAAGGTGTGTGAGGGAGGGAAGAACTATTTTGGATACATGTAATATGCAGCAGTGTTAACATTGAGAGAGGTGGGCACAATACTGCAGACACCAGAGTCTGACAACAGATGAAACTGGAAACACTCATCATTGGGCAATCTTTGGAGGAAGAGGAAGAAAGGAGCACCTTTCCTCAGGTTCTGACAAAGATGAACTGTCTAATGCTGCCAATGTGCCGCGTTTCTCCAGAATTTTCTGTTTTTATTTCATAATAGCAAGGTGCATCAACAATGATAGGGCTTGGCCTGATTATCATGGAAATTTCCAGAAGTTGCTTTATTCTAAAAAATGGTGGTGATGGCAACATCAGTTGTTGTTGAGGAGAATTGAAACCCAGGTGATTTTGCTGCTCCTGTGCCAGAAGGATGGAAACAGGACACCTTGACTAATAAGCCCAATAGATGCAATAAAAACATTAATTATTCATAACTACTCTCTCTAGGGTCTTGTCGCCAATCCTACAAGAGCTGGGACTAGTCCCATCCTCTACTAACTGCCTACAGGATGACAAGCAAAGCCCCAATTTTTTGATGCAACTCACATTTCCCAAAACTTGCCAAGATAAACACTTGCGTAAAGTGCCTGGGGCACACGTCAGTCTGAAAGATCATCATAGCAGCTGTACAAACATAATGAATCTTCATCCTGTGGGTACTCAGCTCAGACAATCAAAGGAGTGCAATAGTGAGATGAAAAGAAAAATTCTTATCATCCCTATCCACTTCATCAACCAAACATATTAGACCTGAAGCCAATCGTATCTCTCATCCCATAGCACACCCAACCTTGCGATTCGACTTGCCAAGTGATAATTGCCTTATTCTTGCTTGCATATATACTCAGTTAACCACACATAATCATGTATATGTCTTAGTAGCCAATGCCAATATGGCACTTGCAGCAATTATGAAAATGAAAACTCAGATCAAAAGATTGACAAGTTGGCCATACAGACTTGATGTATGTATGACGCATGATGCTATGACTTCACCAAGTTTTGTCTATTATCAACTTTAATGCCATTGAGGTTTAAAGAAAAAACTCATATTTAATTCATTGTAGTCTTTTCCTGGTTCAGACCAGATCCACACATTGATTTCTATACAAAACACAGAAAAATGTGGATGAGTCACAAACTTACTAGAGCACTTTTCCAAGCACTTGTGCTCGGAGGTGTTTACGTCTGAGCCCATGAGTGTTCCTTCAAGAACACCAATTGGCATTTGAAGCCTATAATCCTTATTGAAGTTGCAATCAACTCTATATGGCTTATTAATATCACATGATTTCAACATTCAGCCATATGGTTGCCAACTGGAATGTAATTCACTGCATCACACATGGCAAGACATCAGAGTACAGTAAAATTGGAACGACTCAAAGCATTTATAGAGCTGCAACGTGCTGCTTGAAGCAAACGTCAAGCAGGGTTGACAATTGCATTAGGCACCAAAGGAAAGCGTAGACAACAGATACCACAGGGCAAACTGCTTTTTATGTAAACACAATTGTTCATTTCATTTAATTTATTATAACAAACATTTTTTAAACATGCAACATTGGATCTATTCTTTCAGGAGTCAGTAGAAGTGTTAAAATATCAACAGACTTTTTACGATGCTGTCAACAGACGATAAACAAAGGCTCTTTGATAGACAAGAGTACGGGGATTTGCGAAGGACCTTCAGTAGGTTGTACAGGGCTGCCTACTGGTCATATCTGGTTCTGGTAAAGGAAACTGTTTACATACAGAGTTTACATTCTAAAAGTTTCATAAGTAGGGTCAGATATTTCAGTTGGTTAGCGCATGACGTTTGACATCGAACCCATGCTGTTGCCAATCTCCAGATCAGCTGGTGAAATGCTTGAGACTTGCCTTTTTCTACTCAACCCATTTGGATCAAGTGGCATCACAGAATCCTGATCAACAACCTCTGGGTAATGGGGATATTACATGAGAAGAGGCAGAAAAAGGTTCACAAAGAGTTTAAGTCTCAGCATGAAACTACATTTAAAAACAACAAGAGTCTAAATGGGAAACTTTAATATATAGGTGAATAGACACCCACAGAGAATGCATGTGCATGAGTGCTTTCAAAATTGATGATATATGATATTCCACATGCTTCCACTGACGAGAAACCTGGTTAAATATTTTCACCCGCAGTAAGATAAAACTCGAGAACTTAAGGCACGATTCCATCTCATTGACAACTGGTCACAACCTTTAGTAACGTGCAGGTCAATGTACACATGATACTTACAGCTTGGGTAATGGTGCTCTTCACTTTGTCACTAAGTATCCCCTCAAACACAAAAGAGTCTCCAAATTTTTCTGCCTGATGGGGAAACAAACAATAATTGGTTGTTAACTGCAGCCAAGTTAGGGTCTTGTTTTCTCATTCATTTGCACGCTGGAGTGCTGCTCTGATTGTTTCAAACTTCCAGTTTTGTTTCTGTAAGTCTCAGTCGCATATCGAATACCATATTGAGGTAATTAAAAGATTTGTGCATTTGCTTTCTTCTGTCTATTTGCATGAAGGAGAAACACAGGAGACACTGATTTCATAAGGATTTGAGGAGGTGGATGCTGAAAGGGTGCTTCACCTTCTAGGACAGACTAGATGGAGCGGCACAGTTTAAAAAATGAAAGGGTCTGACAATTGATACAAGTTAAAAGGCAATGCATTCTCAGAAGGTCCTCAGCCTTTGGAATTCTACTTCTAGAGTATAGCGGACGCAGGTCACTGAGCATTGTTAAGGCAGAGGTATATAGATTATTGACGAACGAAAGAGTCAAAGTGTTCTGTGGAGCAGGTTCAGGCTATAATTAGATCAACCATGATGTTATGGAATAGGAGAGCAAGCTGGAGGGACCGAAAAGCCAACTCCTGCTCCTGATTTTTATATTCGTACACCCATTCAACTCCAAAGTTGTCTTCATGCTAATGACTGCACTTCATGCCTGGACATTTCTTCCTCCAACTACTCGCAGATGGAAACAGGGCAGTAGAAATTCCCAACCTGAGTGCTATTCACTGCTTCTAAAGGCAGCTATAATAATGGATCTGCACTGTTGACTCAAGCAGTGCCATTGTTGACAGATGTACAATGTACAGGGAATATTATTTGCAGAGCATTTGTCTGAAAATTATTAGAGCTTTTAGACGCTGTAACATGCAGGGTGAATAAAGGGGATGCCAGTAGATTAGTGCATTTGGATTTCTAAAATGCATTCATTCGAATCATAGAGGTGTACAGTGTGGAAACAGACCTTTCAGTCTAAATCATTCATGCTGACTAGATATCCTCAAGTGCTCTAGTCCCATTTGCCAGTATTGGCCCATATCCCTCTAACTCCTCCCTATTCATATACCCATCCAGATACCTTTCAAGTGTTGTTATTGTACCAGTCTCCTCCAAGGTTCCAAACAACAGGGGCAGCAAATTACTGCAGATGCTGGAATCTGAACTGCAAACAAAAATTGCTGGAGATCACAGTGTGTCAGGCAGCATCTAGCTGAAGCTCTGGTGAAGAGTCACCTAGACTCAAAACTTTCTCTCCATGGATGCTGCCTGACCCGCTGCGATTTCCAGCATTTGTTGTTTTCAGTCCAAACAAGAGGAGACTGAACAAGTTAAGATCATTCAGCATTGTGAGGTGATGTATTAGTACGGAGACCAGGATTGGCTGGTTATCAGGAAACAAATTTGGGATAGACGGGTCACCCTCAAGTGGGCAAACTCTAACAAGTGGAGTGCCACAGGATCAGTGCTGGGGGCTTAACCAATTGCAAACTAATTGAACGGAGGGGTTGACTGCCTGGCCGTCCAATTCACAACGCTTCATGGTTAGGTTAGAAGGCAAGCCGTGCAAGTACAAGTTGTTTGCAAATGGATACAGTTAGGTTGAGAGAGTTGGCAAAAAAAAATTGCAAATGGATTAGAATAAGGTAAAATGAGAATTTGTCCAGTTTGGCAGTAAGAATGGTAAAACAGAACATTACTTAAATAGAGAGACAGCAGAATGCTGCTCCGCAGGAACCCGCATGTTCCCCATGAATCACTAAAAATCAGCACGCAAATACAGCAAGAAATAAACAGCGTGGTGGCCTTTACTGCATGGGGGGTAGGGGAGGACGGTGAGGGCAATGGTGTATAAAATTAGAGTAGCTTTGTTATAACTGTACAGGGCATTAGTGAAACCATAACTAGGGTATTGTGTATAGATGTGGTCACTTGACTAAAAAGGAAAATATACTTGCATAGGAAGCAGTTTAGAGAAGGTGCATTAGGCTGTTTCCTGACATGTTGCCTGATCGGTTAGCATTGGACAGGTCAGACCTATACTTGGACAGAGAAACAAAAATTAATGTTTCAAGCCTAACATGGCTCTCCACAACTGAAGAGGCTAAAAACTGAAGACCTTTCAGTTCTGAAGACTCATACTGACTCAAAACATCAACAGTTCTGCTCTCCACAGATGTGACAAGACTTGAGTAAAAAGCACAAAATACTGAAGAAATTTCAAATTTCCAGTATCTTGCTCATATTGGATCTATGCTTACTGAAGGTGAAAGACAGTAAACAATGTAAACAATTACATTAGGGTAGATGCAGAGAGGATGTTTCCCCTCAGCAGGGAATAAAGAACTAGAGGATACAGTTTAAACGTAAGTGCTTTTGGATTTCCAAAATACATGTGTTAAGGTAGCCACACAAAAGTTGACTGAAGTTAAGAGCATATGGTATTATGCGGATGAATAGATTTGAAAAGGAACAACTTCTTTGAGGATTGCTAATGTTTGAAATTCTATTCCCAGTAACCAGTGGAGAGTAGGCCATTGATTATATTCAAGGCTAAGTAAGACAGATTTTTGATTAACAAGGAAATCGAAGATTATTGTGGGGCAGGGAGGAATGTGACTTAAAGCCACAAGTCAACAATGATTTGTTGAAAAGCTCCTTTTTTCTCAGATTAGCATCCCAATATGTTCAGACATAACATCATACCTTACTGTACAAGTGTAACACTTTATCTTCCTTCTCTATGTGATGATGTTATCATTGTTGCCAAAGACCATATCTTTTTATCTTTGTATTTTTGATTGTGGGCTGAAATGGGGAAAGGACTGGTTTAAAAGCCAAGACAGTTGAAAGATTACTGCATTTTTGAAAAGCAAGTTACTTAGTACACAGAATGATCTATGAATGGAGAGGGATAATGGGAACTGCAGATGCTGGAGAATCTGAAATAACAAAGCGTGGAGCTGGATGAACACAGCAGGCCAAGCAGCATCTTAGGAGTACAAAAGCTGACGTTTCAGGCCTAGACCCTTCATTTTTTTCTGATGAAGGGTCTAGGCCCGAAACATCAGCTTTTGTGCTCCTAAGATGCTGCTTGGCCTGCTGTGTTCATCCAGCTCCACACTTAGTGATCTATGAATGGAGATTTGTCTAGCAACAAGTAGCTGATTGGTCTGTGAAGTGGTGACCTGTTGTCAATAACAAAGATTTGCCTGTCTGCCAACAACTGTAATTCACTCCCATGTTGCTGAACAACTTGTGGATCACAATGTTTGGTCATAAATATTACATTTGATATAATTATCAGGGCAGGTCTTATACAAGTAATGGTAAGGCCTTGGGTAGTATTGTAGAACAGAGAGTTCAAGGGGACTGAGGTACATAATTCTTTGAAGTTTATGTCACATATAGACATTGTGGTTATGAAGGTGTTTAGCATGCTTTCCTTCATTGTTCAGTCCTTTGAATATGAGTTGGGAAGTCATGTTGAGATTGTCCAGAGCATTGGTGAGGCGTTTTCTGGAGTAGTGTGTCCAGTTCTGGTCACCCAATTATAGGAAGGATATTATTAAGCTAGAGAAGGTTCAGAGGAGATTTTACCAGGATGTGGCCAGGTATGGAAGGTTGAAGTTATAATAAATGAAAGGCTGGGACATTTTCCCCTGGACTGTCGGAAGTTGAGGTTTATAAAATCATGAGGGGTATAGGTGTCTTACCCCTTGGATGGGGAGTTTCAAGGCTAGGGGGTGTATTTTTAAGATAAGGGGAGAGAGATTTAAAAAAGGGCATGAAAGACAATTTTTTACAGAGTGTAGCTGGCATATAGAATGAACTTCTGGAGGAGGGATACAGGACATGAGCTTGTAGGTGGGACGAGTTTGGGAGTCTGTTTGGCATGGACTGATTTGATTGAAGGATCTGTTTCTATGCTGTAGGACTTTATGTTTCTAAGTCAACAGACCTCTGGAAGACAGGGTGTTGTTTTTGCTCTGCAGTAGCAAGGACCTCAAGACTGAAGAGAGCTAACGCATTTCCCCTCATCAGTTGATTCTTATCTTTGACTTTCAATTAGTAACTCAGAAACCCTTACAGTCGGGAACCAGTCACACTGTGCCCACTACAAATAAGTGAAAATATCTGGGGAAGGAAGAGCAAGAGCAAAGTTATGATCAATGAAAAGATCATTTCAATAAACTCTGATAAGCATGACCATTGCACTGTCATAGCTTCCCGGGCTTTTCCTCCACCCTTACGTGTGTACGTAAGAGGGGGGTGGGTTGTCAGTGGATTACAGTTTTAATGAATTATATAAAGGATTTTTCATGAACATTTCTGTAGTTACTCTATTCATTTGTAAACTGTTATTCTTGTTAAGTATAGAGACTTGGTTCACGCTCTGTTCATCTGGTTCTAAAAGATGGGTAATTTGGGGAATTCTGCCAATGTTTTAAAATGTTTAACATTTTGTAACAATTCTGGAAGTAGCTGCTCTTGATTTCCAGCCTGCTACTCAAGTGAGGCACAACAGACATTAGAATGGGACACTTTCAGCTGCTGTAACTGCAGTCGAACATACAATGGGGTTTAGCAGAGGTCAGTACGCTGATGGTCACATGGAAAAAAAACAGGAGATATTGTATTGTGTGAAGAAAGCAAAGAGTTACAAAATGCTGCTTCAGAGGACAAGGGGGGTGGATTTGCAAGTGACTGTGTGATAAGTGGAGCTTTAAACAATGTAGAGAGAATCAACTACAGAATATGAACAGCAAAAGAGACAAAGTACAATCAATGGTCCATGGGAAGGTCTGGTTAAAGTGTTATTATTTTCAAAGAGAGATGTATGGAAATTTGTTTTGAACTCACCATTGTGCCTATGATAGGCAAGGGCTGTTCATGTGAAGCTTTTCAATAGAAAAGCCCCAAAGAATGACAAGCAAGAAACCCAAGTAGCTGGTGGGTATGACTGTACCATAGTGGAGAGGTTACCAACAAACCAATAGGATCATATTGTCAGCTGAAGGTGGCCCTCCAGAGTTCACACAAGCTGATCTCAAACAAAATGGATAGTCTTTTTAAAAAAATTCATTCATGGTGCTGGGCCAGGATTTATTGCCAGTCCCTCGTTACCCTTGGGAAGATGGTAGTGAGACTTCTTGAACTGCTGCAGTCCATGTGTTGTAGGTGGACCCATAATACCCTTGCACCAGATTATGCCAAACTATAATCCAATCATACGTAATCGAATGCCATCGCAATAACAACCAAAACAGAAGCCCCCTCATCCTCATGTACCACCCCACCAACCTCCGGATCCAACGCATCATCTTCCAACATTTCCGCCATTTGCAATCCTACCCCACCACCAAAAACATTTTTCCCTCCCCACCCTTATCTGCTTTCCAGAGGGACCACTCTCTCCGTGACTCCCTTGTCCACTCCACACTCCCCTCCACCCCCACCTCATCCGACAGTTTTCCCTGCAACCACAGGTGCTACACCTGCCCTTACACCTCCCCCCTCACCCCCATCCTAGGCCCCAAGAAGGCTTTCCACATCAAACAGATGTTCACCTGCACATCTGCTAATGTGGTATACTGCATCTGCTGTACCCGTTGTGGCATCCGCTACCTCCCCTCTGATGCTGCTTGGCCTGTTGAGTTCATCCAGCTTTACACCTGGTTATCTCAGATTCTTCAGTATCTACAATTCCTACTATCTCTCACCAGCCTGGATGGGTTTGGCCGGCTCTCTCAGACCAGGATTTCTAACCTTTTTTTAAGCTTTTAGATTTAGCAGTTGATGTTGTTGACTGAAGCAGAAGAAGCTACTTTTCCCTCTCAACTACAGTCAAAAGCTGGATGTTCTCTTCCTGGGCTGCTGGATTGTATTTGAGACAAAATCTCTTTTCTGAACTATGTCAAAGGGTGTGTTTATGGGCTGTTACAATGGGCTGCTGGAATAATTAATTAGTAATCGGTACTGTATCTATTGTTCTGTTAAGTTGCCAATTGAGTTAAATTATTCTAAGTTCTTTGCTTTGCTGTATTTTAACTCTAGCTTTTGAATATAATGCACTTTACTTAATGTCAAGCAGTTTGACCAGTCGAATTACATCTGATACTGAACACTTTACATTTGCCTTGAAAATAAGAAAAATTAGGACCCAGGCTACCTTCCTAAAATATTTTAAGGGGGTCTGGTCCTGTCCGTAACACATGGCACTCTCTTACAGAAATCAGTCTGGATAAGAACAATAACCATCATTATTATAGGAGGGAGGCAATTGTCATAATAAATATGGAACAGCATGGAAATCTTCCCAAAATAATCACAGAGTAGAGAATTTCATAGATTATTAACATTGTTTAATGTGTGGGCTACAAAGATGGCACCATATAGCGATCTGCATAAATGTATTATCACAGGAGATCAGGAAGCTGCTTCTTTAATATTAAAAAAACTACTATCTTTCTAAGCAGTCTTGATTTATTTGCAGAACTGTATTTCAGGCTTAACAAGTGCACAATTCATTTTTACTTAATCTTCCTCAAGACTTTTTTTCAACTCACTTGTAGCATGTTGACATGCATGACAGGAATATACAGTAACAATTAAAACAGTATAAGAGAATCAAAATAACTGCGGATGCAGGAAATCAGAAAAAAAAAGAAGAAATTGCTGGGAACACTCAGCAGGTCTGACAGTATCTGTGGAGAGAAATCAAAATTAATGTTAACTTGACAATAGAGATAAACAAATGAAACAGTTAGTTTAGTATACTGCTTTGACTAACTTCAAACATTCATTTTTATCAAAGGCCATAGCTGAGCTGCCAACATTAAGACAATGTTATGAATGAGATTTATGCGATCAGAGAGAACACAATAGCATAAGACATGCTATCACTGTTATGTGTCTTTTGAGAAGCTCATTGTGTTTATTATTTCTGGCAAACTGCAAACACTACATAAAATTCACGTACCACAGAAACATGAAAACGTCACATTTGCAGTTCTATGGACAAGAGGTCATTCGCATCTGCATTTTGTGGGATGACCTGAAGCTGTGAAGGACATAGCAAGGAAGTGGTGGTGTATTGGCTATGTCACTAGATTAGTCATCCCAAATCCCAAGCTAAGTTTCTGAGGATGTAGGTTTGAAACCCTCCCTGGCAAAGAGTGAAATTTGCATTCAGTAAAAATAAAGCGGGTTGGAATTAAAAATAAAACTAGTCTATAGAAAACATGTCTATTGCTGTAAAATCTCATCTGGGTCACTAATGCGCTTTTGGTAAGGAAATCACCTATCCTGGCCTGGCCTGGCTCACCCGTGACTCCAGATCCAGTGCAATGTGATTGACTCTTTGCTGTTTGGGTTGGGCACCCCATAAATTATCTTTTTTTTTAAAATGCCAAGGGATAATGGAAAAGGAAAAAGTCGAGGCTCTTCAGTTATATTTATTTTGAAACAATAATGTGTTGCTTATTGAGCGATTAAGTATTTGACTTGGGAACATGCTAAGATACAACAGAATGAATCAAAGTTCATAACTTGCTCAAGGTATGACAGAATACTGGGATAAGCAACTGGCCTATGAGCAACTACCAAACATCTCACTATCTTGCAATTTGTGCTCTTCAGTCCATCAGATTTCAATTTTATTTGAAAAGCCAGCTACATTCTCCATTCTGACCACTCTGCTTCCCACTCTGCACTGCCTTGTTGTAACTCATTCCCCAAACACACACTGTCTCCTCAGTTCCCTCAGGCTGTTTTCCTCAACCAAATGTCCAATATTTTGTAGCCAATGTTTAACTCATGATCGGAAAGTTAGTAATCTCCGGAACAGAGGCACAAAGTCAAAACAAAACAGCCCAAACGTAGTCTAATGGACCGTTCAAGTAGTGGGAGTTTAGGTCATGCCCAACACATTATTGCTTCAAAATAAATATAATTGAAGAGCCTTGACTTTTTTCCTTTTCCATTATCCCTTTGCATTTTAAAAAAAAGATAATTTATGGGGTGCCCAACCCAAACAGCAAAGAGTCAATCACATTGCACTGGGTCTGGAGTTCCACGTGGGCCAGGCTAGGCCAGGATAGTTGATTTCCTTACCTAAAGCACATTAGTGACCCAGATGAGATTTTGCAACAATAGACATGTTTGCTATAAGACTAGTTTTATTTTTAATTCCAACCCGCTTTATTTTTACTGAATACAAATTTCACTCTTTGCCAGGGAGGGTTTCAAACCTACATCCTCAGAAACTTAGCTTGGGATTCTGGATGACTAATCTAGTGACATAGCCAATACACCACCACTTCCTTGCTATGTCCTTCATAGCGTCAGGTCATCCCACAAAATGCAGATGTGAATGCTGCAACATATTCCCACAGCAAGGAGATAAATAACCAGATAGTCTTTTTCAAAAATGATGTGAAATAGGTGTCCCTGGCAAAGCCTGGCGTATGTTGCCCATCCTTCTAATTGCTCTTGAATGAGTAGCTTACTATGGAATTTCAGAGGGTAACCACATTAGGCGAGACCAAGTAAACATGGTAGATTTCCTTTCCACTCAGCGCATTAGTGAAAATGATAGGCTTTTACAACCATCAATAATGGTCACCCTTCAGGTAGTTTATTATTCAACGTTTTTCTCAAAATTGAAAATTCACCACCTGCCATGGTGGGATTTAAACTCTTGTCCGCAGAACTTTAGCCTCAGGCTCTGAATTAGAGGCTGAGAGATGTTAGCAGTATGCCATTGACTGTCGTCCAAGGCAGCAGCAAAATTCCTTCTCCTCTGCCTTCTTCAAACAGTGCCATTTGGCTATCCATCTGAATGAACGGAGTGGGTTTGGAATACACATTCCAAAAAAAAAAGGCACGGCAGAGACAGCTTAAGGTTGTAGCAGGTTGGATCTGCACCACAAGTAAACCACAAGAGACCAGAGGAAGTTGCAGTGCGCCCAGGCTGCCAGTAAAAATTTGCAAGAGAATGAAGACATTCAAAATAAATGTTGAGCATAGGGAATAAACAATCAACACAGCTAAGTGAGGAAGTGAGTATCAAGTCAACATGGTGAAGGATTTCAGCAATCCACTGAAGGAAAGCCAAAAAGGTACCCTGGACAAAATTGGGTCACAAGGAGATGATGGCACTTTAGATGATTTTAGGTCAAGTGGAGATGAAGTGCAGACAGAAGAGAGTAGATACGGTTGTGGATGCTGATTTTGAAACACAGTTTTAAGGTCAACAGCCCGGACCAGTGACAGGGATGCACTGGGTTGTTTGATTGGGATCAACATCCACTGCTTCACACTTCCCAATATTCAGGCCAAGTGAGTCGGGGTCATCATTGAAAATCTCCAGCAAATTCCTGACAGGAAGCTTGACAGCACCAAGGTGCTGTGGAGATCAGGCTCCTCCAAATGGTGCTCATCACCACACCAAAGGAAACCACTCATGGGCAACATGTAGATTAAGAAGAGAAGAGGGGCAGGCCCTGTGTGGAGCAGATGGCATAATAACTGCAGGAGAAGTCGTTTCTGCATGCGGGTAAGGAGAGTAGAGTGCACGGTGGACTAAGCCAGTGAAGGGAATAAGGGCCAAGTGAGCAGACCAGAAAATGAATCTAGGCAGCCTGGGAGATGACAGTAAAGTGATGACAACATACTGGGGTAGCTGCATGATAGGCAAAGTAGCAGTTTGAAAGCAACAGTTGCATGACACAAACTTTTGGCAGCTTGCAATCCAGAGAAACCCAACAGACCTCTAGGAATTGAAATTCAGTTGCCAACAGACTGCCCAATATAAAAGTAATCGAACAAAGCATGCAATTAAAGAAACCAAACAATACACCAAATCAAAACATTAGGAATCTCTTGGACCCCCACATAAAAACAAAAAAAGCCATTCAACATCTTCAAAAAAAAAATTAGCTTGGCACATCAAGTGCAGAACCAGAGGAGCAAAAAACAATTTTGACGGGGACAGACCTCTCAAATTTAACATTAGTGGTCGTTGAAGAAGTAAAGCTGTTAGCACTTCAGTGAGCGATTCTATGGATTTTCAGCAGGTCCTTACAATTATGAGGCATTCTGCTTCAGAAGGTGATTAACTCTGATTTAAATTGCTTACGTAGGCCAGAAATACATGCATTAATCTAGTTTCTAAAGAAATGAACCGCCATTAGATAGACATATTTCAGCATTGTTCCTTGGGTAACCAAGTCAGAGTGGCACAACAATTGGGAGGAGCTTAGAGGCGGTGCTGCTCCCTTCAGGAGGCACAGGTTTATGGGGTGCTTTAGAAACATGCTGGCAAAAACAGCTACAATGCATCCTGTAGGTAAAGCACACTTCGGTAGAAAACGAATGCTTATAAAGACAGTGAATGGGTTTCAAATTCTTGCTGCACTATTCCAGTCACAGTCTTGTAAAGGATTGATAGCTTATGCTTATTTTACTGTATAAATTTAGTAGACGATTCATTCTTCAGCCAAATTTGCACAGGACGTGAAGCCACTGGAAGACTTGGATTATTCATGCCATAATTGGCAAAATCTTTCAGGTCACTTGGAAACAATGGCAGCAACGTTTGGAAACACATTGGTTTTATAAGGACATGTATAAATATGGCACTTGGTGATATGGGTACTGAAAAATGGCAAAGATCAGGCTATTCTAATCATTCATTCTAACGCGCTCCTTCGGCCTGCAGGCAGCTGAAGTGTGAGGAATTGATTTACTCTGTAAAACCCTGATGGGCGCTGCATTTCAAAGCTATCAGATGTAGCCTTTGCCAAACAGCAAGGCTTGCAAATTTGATAAGGTGAGAACATCCTTTCTCCTCATCATTACCATTTTCAAGCACGCCAAGGAATGGAAACCTTTTGCTGTATGGAGTGGTTTACCTTAATCTGTTATTTATTAACTAGCTCAGTATTCAAATCAATCTAGGGCCTCATCCCATCCTGTTTCTCTAAGTTCCTATAGCTATGCAACAAGCTCGGTCGGTCGACGAGAGTTTCCTATCATCGGGCAATTTTTAGCATGTTATGCCCTAGCGTTCTTTGTCTGTTCTGTTCAGCTATTTTGTATACCTGTGTTTTGTCGACTGGAGGTTTGTACTCCAAGCTGTGGAGCAGTCCCTGGTTTTGGAGGCATTCGTGGAGCAAGTGAAGTTGTTCACGGGTTGAGCTCAATCGGTCGGCGAAGGTTTCCCATTGTCGGGCAACCAGCAGACACACAAAATAGTAGAGCAGGTTGGAGGCAGAATACTAGGGCACAATGCATACAACAAGCTTCCCTTCCCCAAAGACTCCATTCTTCCAACTACATCCTTGGGTTTCTGCTACCAAAACTGTGACAATTTTGTTTCAGTTCCTGTTCTCTACAGTTCCCTCCATAATCACTTTCTCTCCTCTAGAAGTTCTCTTTTCTGGGAAGGTAAGCAATTAATCTCACCTCCTAACCTCAGGTTCTTTAAATTGACATCCATTGATTTTTTTTGTTAAGCAACGTTAGGCATTTAGTTTGAATCTTAAATGCAAGTTATTGCCTATTGGGTGTAAATGGATTACATCCTAGTTCAGGGAAGATATTTTAATTAAACACAGTAAGAAACACACTGGAAGGATGCAAGTTATTTTTGCTCCAAAATACAATGATAAAGGAACTCTAGAAAACTTGAAGAGCTTCATACCTCTGTGGTGTAGTCTGTAGCTTTAACGAATCTGTCAAATTCGGCATTGGTGACTTCGTACATATCCATGTAGAACTGCTTAACATGAACTTTTCTTGCTGGGCCCTCTCCATCCTGAGGTAATGCTGGGTCATCAGTTCCCATGGTAAACACTCCACCTGGTATCAGCACCATCTTACATAGAGACAATACATTGATAATGGTGATCAATCGTTAGATCTCATTCTGATTAATATAGAAAAATGTTGTCAATCATACTAGTGATGATTTCTATTGGAAGGCTGTTGTTAAACTTAAAAGGGTGCAGAAAAGATTTACAAGGATGTTGCAGGGCTGGAGGGTTTGAGCTTTAGGAAGAGACTGAATAGGCTGGTGCTATTTTCCCCTGGATCACAGGAGGTGGACCTTATTGAGGTTTATAAAAATTGCGACTGGCATGGATAGGGTAAATAGTCAAGAATCTTTTTCCTAAATTAGGGGGTGGGGGTCCAAAACTAGGGGATATATGGTTAAGGTGAGAGGGCAAAGATTTGAAAAGGGCCCAAGGGATAATTTTTTTCCATGCAGAGGATGTTGTGTGTATGGAACACGCTGCCAGAGGAAGTGGTGGAGGCGGGTACAACTACAACACTTAAAAAGGCTGGATGAGCATATGAATAGGAAAGATTTAGAGGAATATGGGCCAAATGCTAGCAAATGGGACTAGATCAATTTAGGATATCTAGCCAATACAGACGAGAGGGACCGTAGGGTCAGTTTCTGTGCTGTACGACACTATGACTCTAATTGGTTGCCAAAGCATAGCCATCTTTATTAAAAGCAAGAAAATCATATGATCAAGGATTTCATACCAGTAGATACAATTGATTTGCAATGCAGATCTTGCATCTTTTACTTAACTGGGGAAGTCGCTGATGCACAATATCATGCAAGGTGCTATTGATTCCATTAAGGTTTCAGCCAACAGCTTTGACATGCATCGTGGAATAATTATGAAAAGAATGCAAAGCAAGATGCACTGAAAATTAAATAGTGGAAAACATTCCCTTTAAGTGTCGAGAATTATTGTGGGTAACTACACATTCTGGTCATGCCGTTTGGAATAAAGTAATAAACTTCAAAATGTTGGTGCTGAAAACAGCCTTAAATTGAAGAATTGATTCCATCAAGTAAATGATACATGATACTGAGCAATTATGTAGAAAAGTAGCTTAGGCACATCGTGACAGGCTCCAGGAATCATTAGCATGCAATTCTACAAGTGTGCCAACATGAGAAAGTAACTTTGCCAGTGAAAAGATGACACTTTCTATATTATAGCACAGAAACCCAAAACGCAGTTGTAAGCCCAGTATAGGTCATGTCATTTCCTTCCAGTTTTTTGACAGTCATAGCTAAAATGGAATAAAAGAATAGTCAAGATCTAGACATCCAAACTGTCAGGCTCAAAAAAAAACATGACTAAGGACAAAATTGATTTTTGTCAAGGAATCATTCAAAATTCTGGAGAGTACATCTCCTTGAACTTAGAAATTGAGGAGTATTCCAAACAATAACTACTTCTCCTGTAATACCTGATATTGATCAAAGTGAATAGGATATTAGGGCTACATGGACAATATTATTTCTTCTCAAATTTCAGACAAACATTTCTCCTCTGTATGCACATCTTTATAGGTCCTGGAGATCCACCCTGTTAGTGAAGACTGATCTGAGATCTTCTCCTCTGTGCTACTGTGCAATCAGCCATTCTACATTAAATATCTTCAGCTGCATTACACACAAAACATCCAGTCAATTTTCCATGCTTCTTTTGAAAAAGAAAACCTACAATGTTTCTTAACCCTGTGGATGGCAATGAATGAATTTCACATCACCTTCTATGCAGTTCTTTTGTGTCATGGGGGAACAGTTTGTTTGACATGACTCAACTAATACCGCATTTTTCCTCCACAAATGGAAACCAGAGTTCCATCCAAGAAAAAACATACAAACAGTGAAATTTCACAGGTATATAGAGGTTTATAAAATCACAGGGGAGCATGAATGGGGTGAATAGCTAACGTCTATCTCCCAGGGTTTGGGAGTCCAAAATTAGAAGGCATAGGTTTAAGGAGAGAGGGGAAAGATTTAAAAAGGACCTAAAGGACAACTTTTTCCACACAAACTTGATGCACGTACGGAATGAACTCCAAAGGAAGTGGTGGAGGCTGATACAATTACAACATTGAAAAGGTATCTGGATGAGCTCATGAATAGGATGGGTTTTGGAGTAGATTTGTAGCTCAGGTTGTGGGTGTTATGGTTGGTTGGCTCGCCAAGCTGGTTTGTTGTTCTGCAGAGGTTTCGTTACCGTGCTGGGTAATGTCATCAGTGCAGCATCCAATGAAGCGCCGTTGCGTTTTCCTGCCTGGTTTTTAAACTCCGGTGTCTGTTGAGCTGGATTACCTCACTTCGGGTTTTCTGAGTATATGGGGTCGAGTTCTATGTGTTTGTTGATGGTTTTCTTCATGGAGTACCAGGCTTCGAAGAATTTCCGTACCTGTCTCTGCTTTGCTTGTCCCAAGATCCCATTGAAACGTCTGGGGAACAACGACGAACCAGTTTGGCGAGCCAACCAACCACAATTGGATGGGTTTAGAGGAGAATGGGGCCAAATGGGACTGGATTTATTTAGGATATTTGTTCGGTGTGAATGACTTGGACCGAAAGGTCTGTTTCTGTGCTGTACAACTCAATGATTCTAAGCCTCAAGTTGAAGTGGCGGTGGGAACATCCAATTCCCAGATCAGGTGCAGCTGCTAATGACTATCAATATCCTTTGTATAAAACCTTGAGTCATTAACAGCACTTTTGTCCCAGACAGAGTCAGAAAGCCATAGAATCAACTACCTAGAGACTTGAGCTAATTAGTTCAATGAGACACTTCAGTACAACATTGGGTCAGACATCATATTACCATTTGAAAGGATGTCAAAGTCTGTATCCTTAGGTGGAAATGGAACATTATGTGGCACTCTTTGAAAGAAACAGGAGTGTGGAGTTCTCCCAGTACCGCGGCCAATCTCATAAAACTTGCCCAATTACTTGATAGTACATCCTGTGGTTAATTTTTGGTCCCAGTTTTGTCCAATGAACATTTAAAAAAAAGACATTTGATACATGTTTGAAAAACAAAAACTCTAAAAGCACAGAGTGAGATCTGGTTGCATCTAAGTGAAAAGCTCTTTCAAAGAGCTGGTCTCAGCAAAAATCTGGCAAATAGCCTCCTTTTATCCTATTTATCTGTTATGACTGTTGAGAAAATGAGGAATTAAGTAACCTAGATATTTTGGAAAAACCTAGGGGTGCTAATTCACATTAAATTAATAAAAATTAAACTCTTATGGAAAAGACAAACGTCACCAACCAGACACTTTCAGTAGTTGCATTTTTATTTCTTCTTTCATGGAATGTGGATGTTAATAGCTAGACCAGTATTTATTGCCTATCTCTGCCACAGCCTTAAACCAATGCAGTCCTTGACATGTAGGGACACCCACAGTGTTGTGAGCTAAGAAATTTCAAGATTTTGATACAGCAAGTGAAGGAATGATGGCATAGTTTGGATGGGATGTACCTTGGAGGGAAAGCTGCATTGTTGTGGTGTTCGGTGCACCTGTTGTCCTTGTCATTTTCAAGGAAGAAGTCACTGATTTAGAAGATCCTGTTGAAGGAATCTTGAGTTGTGTTGTATATATTGTTATTCTGGCTCAGCAGAGATGGATAGGTCTTCAGTAATTTAGCTGGCAACTAATTATTACATATAAATGGTCAACTATTGGCAATTTTACAGAGATATGGTTAAGTCTGTCTAAACCCACTGAACTCTGTCTTGTTCTCTTACATCATCACAGAGATGCTATTCACACTGTACCAGACACGAACCTGATCAAATTTTCATACAAGTTGCTGCAAAACATTTTGTTGAGGGTGCACACTGCTGCAACTGTCAGTGATTGAGAGTGTGGAGCTTTGAGATATTTTCAGGTTAGGTGCCAGTCAAATGTGCTTTATGCTGGAGAATATCAAGTTTGCCTTGTTGAAGTTTCATTCGTTTAATTAGGTGGATTGTATTCCACGCTCCTTACTTGTATATGCACAGTGGACAGGCTTTGGAAAATTAGGAGTTACTCACCACAGGATTCCCAATCTCTGTCTATCCTTGCAGCCACGGTATTTAATTAAACTTCCCGAGAGCACAACGACATTTCAGACGTACTTTTGGTGTGTAAAGGGCTCTGGGGCAGGAGATCGTGTAAGCTGTATGGGTTTATTTCACTTTATCAATACCCATATTAAAAAAGGTGTCTAGATACTGTAATTAACATTGTCCACAAGTTACAAGCACCCTTTTAGATCACAGCCCGTAGATGCGCTGCATCAATACCGTATTTTTGGTGCTAGCGAAACCGTGAAAAGTAACACTGCAGGTAGTTACGCCAGTCCGGTTACATTAAGTTAGACTGACTAGGACTCTACCTGATTAGTGCGCCTTTCCAAGTCTGGCCTGTAGTCTTCTGTGATCTCTTGGCCTACAACATTAGCCTCCTTAGAGTATTTGGCAGCTGCCTGTTTCGCTAATGAGATAGCGTCATGTGGAGTATCAGGGAAATCGCCAGCAACTTCCCGACGACTAGTGCAGCCGCAACCAGAATCTTGGGGTGACGGGCTTGTTGCAAATACTGGACTCACACTGATTAAAAGGACAAACAGCGTGAGGCTGAAATAGACAACTAAACATCTCCCGCACAAACTCCTCAGCCTGGACAGCGCCATGTTGAGGGTGGGGGGCTATGAATCATGTGATCAATCAGCTGACCATCGGCACTTGGCAGACGATTCGAGGCCACGTGACTCAGCATCCGCTCCACGTGCTTCTTCCAACGTACCAAGCTCCTGCAACCATTTACTTTCCTTGTTTTTGCAAGTTTTAATGAAAACAAACAGCCACTGGTTTATGTGAATTACACAAAAATATGGCTGACGTTCACTTCTCTTCCGGTGTGTAATGGCACATGATACAATCTAACCAATCAAAGCGCTGACTTTAGGAACTGACGACGAGCTAGGGATACACAAGAAGATCACCAAGTCCACTCTTCCTCCTCACACAGCCCCACAACGTTGGAGGACTTCAACGTGAGCTGTGGATAAGCTCCAGCTTTGACATCTTTGTGGATACAGTGGTGTTATTTTGCTCTTTTGTTAAAGGTTAGTTTTTTTTTCAGTAGCAGAATGTGTACTGTTAGCTCAGTTTTGTAACAATCAATGATTAATAGCATTATATATTGCGTTCCGATTTTTAATATAATTTGAGTGAAGAGAATTTTTAAAATATTTTTACTTAAAATATATACAGGGGCTGTTAATTGCTGCTAAACGCTGTATCAACATTTTGATTGCAATAATTGCATTAATAAATTTAGTAAGTTTGCATTTCTTTAGTTTTTTTATTTTCAATTAAATTGCTATTAGACTTTAAGTGTGCAAATATATTTGAACATGTATAATCGTGCTACAGAAAATGGATCTACACCAGAATCTATAATTTCTGATTGTAGAATTCACATGATTCTGATTTGTAACGAGAGAAACTTTTAAGATTGAGTTTCAGAGCTTATCAATGCAAAGATGGAAAGACAACGTTCTAGTCAAGGCATTGATATTTCTGAATGCATGTAATGATATGTACTTTCTCAATAAATATATAGCTTGGTGTCAAGCTTTGTAAAGCCCATCCATTCGACTGTGCCCTTAGGCAGGATTTAAGTTACAAAGTATGTAGGATGGACACGTAGCTGAAATTGATTCTGATTGCCTTCCTTGTGGTTTCTCTTACCTGTGCTACAAACAAAACTACAGATGCCCATCTAGTCTTTATGATGGGATGGCTTCCATATGTCCAATGCTCAAGGCCAGTCCTTCCATGCCTGCAAGCTAGGGCTATCTGGAATGGCTCCCAACCACTAGCTTTCTGGGTTCAAGTGGAAATACGCCCAATGACCTGTGATTACTTTGAGTAATGTGAGAAAACAAAATATTATTGGAACACTTAAATAGGCTGCCAGAGTGAAGCAAATTAATTGCTTCCCTGGATCATTTATTAATGGTGTCAGGCTCACGTGCACAGTGCTTGATTTATTTTGGAAAAAAGTTACGATATGGTGGTAGCCATGTTGGAAGTCTGGTGTTTCTTGGCTGAAGAAGAGATCTGTTATTGATAAAACATGAGGGGCACACTGATGCAATTGTTGACATTGACCAGCTAGCAATGTGAATTAAGTTCACAAACGTTGAAATGAGAGCATTTCAGTCTGAGTGGGTGTCCCAATGCCCCATTTGGCACAAAAATGGCAGGTGCTGAGATGTCCATCATTATTTACCCCTAGCATGTAATGGTTTCTTCAGACATGGTGCAATGTTGTCCGAATGAAAGTTGCATCAAATAAGTTGTCACTGAACCCTCTAAAGTTGGTCTCAGGACTGCACAACTGTTTTCCTAATGTCAGTTGTGTGTCGACCTAAAAATAAATGTGTTTAATAGGTAAACCTAATGGCAGACATTGGACTTGGTTGCCCAGAGAATCAAGAATTCGGTAATATCAGGGTTGAATGCATGCCTAGTTTGTTTGGTGGATTTTGCACTTCTTCTGTATCTCCCACATGTTAATCCACTCATTGACCTACATAGAGCACTAAATATTGATTGTCATTGACCTCACGCCCATTACTCACCAGTTGCTCTAAGCTCTGTGGGGTGTGAGTGCATGTACAGTAATCAACAGGTCTCCTGTTTGAGAAACTAGAATCATTTTAGAACCCAGTGCCCCCAGGTAGCTGCGTGTTGGAGAGACAATTGAACTGGTTCACGGGGTTTCATTTTCAGTCAATTCCGCTGCTGAGGAGGCAACGCAACTTGTTTTGGGCCTCGACCGTGGTCAACAAAGTAGTTGTTTGGACAGCCACCGTGATCCTGCAGCAGAAAACAAAAATTAAAAGTTTAGAGCTCGTACTTTATACTGGTTCCTGAAAGTTGTGTGTGAACCCTTGCTTGCTGTCAAGCGCTTTCCCTGTTTATCCCTTAATTTTCCACTAAGGCAGTAAACTTTATCAAAAGATTGAGCACAAAGTCCTCCTATAAAAGGAATTCAAACCAGTCTGAGCGCAAACCCCAGCTTCGGGACTCTGGTCGCTGAGAAAAGTTGGGTCCGTCGCGGAAAGTTTTTGAAACGTTCGGAGGGGGCGG
The DNA here is from genome assembly GCF_030684315.1 of Stegostoma tigrinum. Lineage (NCBI taxonomy): Eukaryota > Metazoa > Chordata > Chondrichthyes > Orectolobiformes > Stegostomatidae > Stegostoma > Stegostoma tigrinum. Next base: position 58,664,673 of record NC_081364.1, on the reverse strand, counting down.
GGCGATAGCCGACAGACGTGCAGAACAGCCAATCAGAGGGTAGAGAGCTTGCGCCCGTGGACGTCACAATTATAATAAGGGGGCGGGGCCCGTGCTGTTACCGCGGCGCCCGCCGGGAGTTGTAGTCCTTCCTCCCACAAACGTGGCTGGGAGTGGCCCGAGGACGGAGGTGAGACGGGACTACAGGTCCCAGGGTGCACGGTGGGCTGTGCGGGCTCGCTGATAGGCGAAGAAGCTTGTAACAGCTGCTGCAATTGCTACAGCGAGAGAGGGGCTGGCTAAGAGCTGTGTTATCTAACGGGAACTGTCTCACTGGAAAGGGTGAAAGAAAAGATTAAGCAGCCATGGGCTTCCTCTGTACTATCTAGCTATTACTTCTATCACCACTATCTGTTCGGGCTCCCACTCTTCAGGTCAGTGCTGTTTTTTTTAGAAAGGAGCTATGCGTTGCTTCAACTTCAAATCAACTTGAAAGTGAAGCAGGACAGAATGAAGGAGTACTCCACCTAATGTAAGCAATGGTCCTCTGTTTTAACTCTGCCGTTGTTTTCATTCATGCTCCCTTTCAATAGAAAGGTAAACTTCGTCAACTTGCAACTTGAAAGCGGATTGCGGGTCTGCAGATTTCCAACGCAAAGGGGCAGAAATAAAATGAATGTAGAGCCCGCCAGCTCACGTTTGAAGCTGCGATTAATCTTATCGTTCCGCGATGTCCTGTTAGCCCGATTGTTCGCCACCGCAAGTTTGATGTCTGTATTGTTAAGTCCATAAACGCAGCGGTCACCGTGTGGAATGTAATTCCACGCACTTTGACCGTTTGAGTCTGCAAGTCTATGTTCGGAGTTTATTTGCCATTAGGATGTTTCAAGATTAAACCAATTGTGTTAGCGGAGCTGTTATTAACGGTGGTGATTTTCTCTCATTGGCAGAAGTGCATCGTATTTTTTAAATATCATTTATAACTAATGTGTTTTTTTTTCTTATTCGTCTTATTGTAGAGGTGGAGATTTTGTGCTTGACTTGGTAACCGAAAGAAAGGGATGAGAGATGTCTGACAAAATGTCGAGCTTTCTTCACATTGGAGATATAGTCTCCTTGTACTCCGAAGGATCTGTCAATGGGTTCATCAGTACTTTAGGGTAAGCATGAGAGAAACAGCCGCTGGTAGGTTTCTCTTTCACTGAATTAGTAACTCGCCACAGGAGTTAAGATTGATAAACGGTTCGGGAGGGGAAATGTACCAAGCTTCAGTATCAACGTGACGTGTCTGAGAATCTTAGTGAATCCTGGCATCTAGTTCTGAAAGGTTTGATCTCTTCCTGTGCCACCATCAGTTGTTGGCTCACTCACTGGCCCATGCAAATAGGTGAATGCAGTGGTTTATGGTTTTTTTTCTAGTCAACAGACTAGATATTATCACAGACACCCATCTGGGGCAGGTGGGACTTTTAAACCGGGCTAAGGCCGGGACACACCCACAGTGCCCCAAGAGCTTTCTGACTGTTGCTTATATCGAGGGCGTTAATGTATAACTGTAAACATCGTCAATCTTGATTCAAAGCGATTTTGCCGATTAAATTATGCCGCTCACTTCGAACGCCAACGTCCTGCCGTGCTGTACTCGGGGACACATTGCAACTTGGCGAACACTTGGTAGGTGGGTCTCGGAATTGCAACTAAATGTGTTGAGATGCAGTCACGACGTTGACACTATATGTGACTTGGAGTGTTCCCTCATGGAAAGGCTGTGGTCGATTTACACCCATTTTTGAGCTATTTTCCTTGTAAATCTTTCTGTTCCGGTGTCTCTAACTGAATTCACCCAAAGAGGTGGAGATTCAGAGCATTAGAGATAATGGGAACTGCAGATGCTGGAGACTCCAAGATAATAAAATGTGAGGCTGGATGAACACAGCAGGCCAAGCAGCATCCCAGGAGCACAAAAGCTGACGTTTCGGGCCAATTGCCTGCTTTGTACATCTGCCACTCGTCGGACCATCTCCTGTCTGCACCTGAACTTGCCGATTTTTAGGCTCTTGTGATTTATTTATTTTCATGTCTTGCATTCTCTGCCTCGTGTCATGCATCCACTGCAAGAGTAGCGTTCACTGACTTGACATGCCACTGTCACCATTTAATCTTCGTCTTAGTGGAGCTTCATTGGGCATGTGAATTTACTGTTAAATCAGGAGTGTGGTAATTAGCAGCCAGCTCTGCTCATGGTTCAAGAAATGCAGTGCATCCTAACACTGCAGCCCAGCCCAAGGCCCGTAGAATCCCTACAGTGTGGAAGCAGGCTATTTGTCCGTCGAGTCCACAGTGAGGAGCATCCCACCCAGACTCTCATCTTGCACCATCCTTACGTTTCCCACCCCAGACATTATGTATAATTTTAGCGTGGTCAATCCACCTAACCTGCACGTCTTTTGGTCTGTGGGAGGAAACTGGAGCGCTGGAGAAAACCCACACAGATGTGGGGGGAATGTGTATGGAGTTTGCACAGCCTTCTGAGGCTGGACTCGAACCCAGGTTCCTGGCAATGAGAGGCAACAGTGCTAACCACTGAGCCACCATACTACCCCTGATAACCTTTTGTTAAGGTCAATGCTCCATTATCCGATTTGAATTGGCACAATCATGTCAGATTGGAGTTGGCAGCTATGATCGTGGACTAATAAAAGGCCAATCATGCTACCACGCTTCATGTCTTGATTGTTCCTTAATGGTGCCTTTGAGTAAGATACAGGACAACATCACTTCAAGGACTTGGCATTTGCCAACCTTGGTCCCTATTGCATTTTCTATCTTTTATCTACTACTGAGACCTAAACCTTCTCGTTTTGTTAAAATTCTGTCCCTAAATCCTCACCTGTCCATTGTGACCTTCCCTATTTTGGAAAATTCATCAGCTCCTTATCCCAATGTCTTTTCTTTGCTAAGTAAGGTTTGATTTGATATTGTCACGTACTAAAGTACAGTGAAAAGTATTGTTTTGTGTGTTATTCAGACAAATATAAGTACATCAGAATAATCACTTTACATTACAGTAACAAAACCTCTTAGCTCACTTCAATTGTACCTTTTATTTCATTTCATCTAAAAGTTGAATTTTGCTTCTAAGTGCGGTTTGCTGATCAAATAACTTGATGGCGTTTGGTCTAGATTGAATAAAGATTGGTATTCTTGTTGAGACATTGGCACAACTATTTCCTTTGAAGTCAATGTTTTAAGAAAGGGGTTTGAGAATCTAAGTGCTGAGGAAGTACCTGAGGAGTAGATGCTTATTCATTCCCAGGAACGAAAGCATTACCGTGCCATTGAAGGTTATGACTTTGAAATGTTGACTGCTTCTTCAGTCCTTCCCAAGTGGCAATTTCCCCCCCCTCCCCCAGTTTTATTCTCCAGATACTGTTTTTTGCCCCCACCATTGCCCTTTTTTAATAGTGACAAATTTTAGCTCCACAAATAGCTGTCACTTGCCTGGACACCCAAGTTCCTCCTCACTGCTACTCTGTTGCCCTCTGTCCTTGATGAAGGGGTCAGGGGGATGTGGTGGGAGAAGATAGAAAGTTAAACACATTTTTCAAATGTTTTTCCCACCCTTGGTTGACTAACTGCATTAGTTTTGGTTATTGTTTTGGATAAATTTGCCAAAATAAACATGATGGATTCCAGGTTTTTGACTGAGTTCTGAAGATTAGTAAATCCTAACCCCACACCCCCGACCCCACCAACAAAAATAAACAGCAGCAATCGCCTACATTTGAGGCATCTTTTGACATCTCTAGGTACTTTTAAATTTGAGAAAACAAGAATTACAGAATTTAAATGTGCAATGATTCAGGAACACCTTGACTTTTTAAGATGGCTTGGGCTTACAAAGGTTATATGGCACAGTAATAAGCCACTTGGCTCAATTATCACATGCCAGAATGCATCCCAATCTGTGGTGCAGCTTTTTGTGATTGGTATATTTGTATTCAAAAATCCTCTTCATCCTCTACTCCACCTAGATTTACATGTTCCAAGTAATGAATTCCAAAATGTACTATCTTTCCTTTTTGTCTGTGTTGCATGTTTACTACTGCCTGCTCGTAATTTGTTGTAGTCTCCTCTGTTATGACTACTTCCTGCAATTTGCTGTCCAAACAAATTTAGAATTTTCATTTTTGAATGCATGCCTAAATTGTGACCAGCAGTGGTCCCAGCACTGGCCCATGTGGACCACCACTTTACACTTTCTGGCATTCTGAATAATTACTGCACCTGTATTCCCACTTGCAGTTTTTCCCCTTGTAGCCAACTGGCAATCCATTCAACACTACTTGTCCCCTAGTTTTCATTTACTCTGACCTTGTACTTGTTGGTCTATTATGTGACATCTTATAAAAAGCATTTTGGATAATCAACATACATTACATGCACAACACTGTCATTAGCTGTCTCTGTTACCACCTTTTTAAAAATTTCACTAAATTTGGGCAAGCAAAATTTTCTCTTTTTGAAACCCACACTGATTGTGTTCATTTATTCTGTATTTTTATTCTGTGATAGTCTATTTGCTCATCTAGAAGTGAATCCCTAATTTTTCCTGTTAATAATGTTAAGCTGATGTGTTTCATGAGATAATGCTGTCTGAGAGCATTCAGCAATGTCCTGTACGATTGCTGGCAGTCCATAGAGGTTGAGAGTTTGAATGAATCTGCCTTGACCTCACTCTTTGTGCACTACATTGCCTCAGTGTAAACTTCAGTGGAGTTGGGAGCAATGTCAATTACAACAAGAGAAAAAGATCAGCAATTAACAAAGTTAAAAGAAAACTAATCATAAAAATGGAGTGCCTCAAGGTTGATGTAATGACCTTTCTTTTTCTGTATTTCTTTGAAAGCCTTGTGGATGACCGATGTGTGGTGCAGCCAGATGCTGGAGATTTGAACAACCCACCTAAGAAATTCAGAGGTAAGTGAATTCTGAAGCCTACAAACTTTAGAAAGTAAAGCAAAATGAGCCAAGTTATCAAGATCGAATAAAATCTTGCTGATATAATATTGCTGGACACGTTTGCCATAAATTTTAGAGGTCTTGATTACAATAATCCAACAAGGGGGTTAAATTTCAAAGTGCCTGTGTTGGTTTAAATGACGTATTTGAGATGACACATTGCATGGTGCTTCTCTAGTGAGAATTTAATTACAATAAGGTTGAGTGTTGGTACTGAGCAAAACACACTGACTATAAAATCTTTGGCAAAGGTATGAGAGTAACCTTGCTGTGTTCTTTGGCCAACTTGGATGCCAGAATGCAAAACCAGCAATTAATGATGGCTCACACTGTGAGATCATTGCAGTGATGTAAATTTTTGGTATTTGTTTGTGCCTTTTTTTTAAATCTGTGCAAGATAACTGAAATTATTAATCAAGAGGCTTTGAGAGTGCTGGTTTAGCTGGGCTTCATCTCCTGGTTTAGTGAATTGTCAATGCTCTCAAGTAAACTTGTTTGATTATCTGAGGCTGGGTAATAAGGAGCCTGGAGGCTGCTATCACCCATTCACTTTTTCATTTAAAGGAAAGCTTTGGGGGTTTGGGGGGAGGTGGGTGTAAAATCTGGTCAGCAAATTTATTTCTGATGTATTCTGCCTTCCCTCCCAGCCTCCGACGTACATGTGTACATCTATTTGTCTTTTGTGAAGAAGATGTGATTTTTTTTAATTTACTCGCATGGACCAGCATCTGATTAAACAATACACTTGCAAAAGTGTCTTGTTTAATCATGACTTGGAAGTATTATGTTGATGTAATGTAGCTGCTCGGTTAATGATTATAGTTTTGAGCTGTTGCTGTGAATGATGTTATTGTGCAAACACTTCACAGACCATATTGGCCTTCTCTTCCCATTACTATAGCAGAGACATTAATGATTTTCTTTTAAACCGGCCACCAAATCCACTATATAGCGAAGCAAACTGTTTGATGTCATGCAGTTTCTAGGATCTTCTAGTAGATGTTTTGCTATTAATGCATCAGCACTTATGACCGGAAGAAAAGGACTAAAGTGGAAATTTATTTTCACCCCAAAAATATACCATGCTGTTGCGTCAAGGGCTTGGTCCAAAAGATGCAGCTGACTCCAAACATCTTTACGGGCTGCGTTTGAAAGATCCCAATGAAATGGGTATCTGTGTAGATTTTAAGAGAACTAGTCTTCGGAATATAATATGGGAAGCTGAACTTCTCACCAAATGTTTTGTTTGTGGGTTCTCATGCCTGGAATTGTCGTGCTTCAACAGCAATGCCAATCCATCGCACTCTAAAATTTGGATCAGAATTACAATCATTTGATGATTCCACATATGTGCAAACATGGAAGTGCCTTTTTAACATAGATTAATCTGCCAGTGGTGACATACCAGCTTCTTGGAACTTTTTATTTTTGGCTGATGCTTTACTTTAGAAAATAATTCCTTTAAATATTCTGAAGTAACCTGTTCGGGTGTTAGGATACACCTCTGGAGCAGGTGGAACTTGAATCCAGGCCTCCTGGTCCAGGGATAGGGCAGCTACCACTGGCTCAAAACTTTGGTAGTTTTTTTAGGCGCTGTACTCATTTTAGTTCAGATTGGTGCTCCTGTGGTGTAATCTGTGTAATTATTAATCTCATTTTGGAAACACTGAGAAATTTGGAATTCTGAAAGTGTTTCTCCGCATTTAGTTTGCTGGTGTGGCTGCATATTGACTAGTGATGTGGTGGGACTGGTTTTGGAGAAACCTTGATTTAAGTGTAAGGTGTAAACCGGAATGGTTGGCCGGCTGAAATATTGTACAGTGGTTTATGGGCCGTCAGTGATCTTATGTAAGGGAGTGTGGGAAAGGCCAGTGGGTCCGTGAGCAACTTATGAAATGAAATCTTAAAATAACACTTGGGTGATGCTGTATATTTGGGAAGAACTTTATTCATCAGAAGACCTATGAATATTGGTGAAATTTCCTTCTCTTCTGCTCTATTCATTTGCATATTTTTATTTTTTTTGTCCTTGCTGCTGAAGATTGACATTTTATTTGAGCCAGTTATAGCATAGAGTACATTATTGTCATGTAAAGGAACAAGTTTCATTGTTGCTGTAATTAAATTATAATTTGGCTGTAATTTTAATGTGGTGCCTCATTCCCTTGTGACTGGCCCCTACCAGCCAGCGGTTTGCCAGAGCCTTTGCAACTGAAAAAGCCCAACATGAATCAGGATCAGCGAAAAACTTAGAATCCTGCCATTTTTGCATGATTTTTACAGTCATTAGAAAATTTTTGGAATTTTGTACTAAACATGTCACTTCCTTGAAGCCCTCAACCACAGTGGAATCATTCACTCAAAGTCAGATGTACCAGACAGTCTCTTCCAGCCAACCATGGTCCCCAGTTCAATTCCCTTTCCCATCAGAGCCATGCGGTCTCGGAGACCAAGAACAATGAGCAAAAAACTGTAGATGTTGGAGTTTCAAAATAAAAGTGGGAAGTGCTGGAGGAAACTCAGCGGGTCTGACTGCAATTGTGGAGACGGAAGCAGAGGTTGATGTTTTGAATCTGGTAAGACGCCTCTTCAGAAATCAGATAGCTGCTGCCAGTTCGTGGATAGAGGTTTTGGCAGCAATACCTGAAATTAGTTCAGGAGACTACTTTAGCCCCGAATACATACTACACAGCACCTACTATATTTGCTGAAGATTATTGGCCTTCCAGTCAAAAACTGTTCGTACCATCTCTCGCTTGGAGAAATTCAGCAAGTGAATGCTAAGTTGGTAACCTGTACTGCATTCTTTGGAGCATTGCTCCTAATTGCTGCAAGTGAAAAATTAGAATTTTTATTGAGCCAATTGCTTTGGCCAGTTGTCAGCTACTCACTTATAAGGTGCCATGTGCATACAGCTTCCCACGAAAACTAGATGGTCCTGTGCATTCAGTATGTATGGTGCAGGACCAATAGAGGGAATATTTAATCTCCTTGTATCTTGAATAAATATCGAAGTTAGCAAGAACACGTAAATATGCTTCATTGCCTGTGAAAAATAATTTAACTTATACTTATCGCTGAAAGCTAACAGATACGCAGCTGAATGTGACATTGACATTAAAGATGTGAGATTTATCCAGGGCTTTTTATTGTGACAAAGTAGTGAGTGTAGGTCTAGAAAGAAGAAACACTCGGATATGTTTGAAGTCGAGTGAGGGCAATAAGAATGCTGCTTGCTGTCATCAGAATTTAAGTCTCAACATTAATCAAATGTTCAGATCTTATTCCAGTGATTTTCAAAATTGGAGGCAAGAGCAATTTTTAAAAAACAATTACCTAGGGGGAAAATTGTCTCCCTGGCTGGGCCAGCATGTATTAACTGTCCCTTTGTTGAGAAGGAGGTGGTGAGCTGTTTCTTTGAATTTCTGGCGTACCGTGTCCAGTTCTGGTCACCCAGTTATACGAAAGATATTATCAAGCTGGAGAGGGTTCAGTAGAGATTTATCAGGCTGTTCCCAAGTATGCAAGGCTTGAGTTTTAAAGAAAGGCCGTGTCAGATGGTACATTTTTCAGTGGAGTGCAGGAGGTTGAGAGGCGACCTGATAGAAGTTTATAAAATAACGAGATCGATTTAATTGTAGCTGTCTTTTCCCTAGGATTTCAAGCCTACGGGGCATTTTCAAGGTGAGAAGAGAGAGATTTTAAAGACATGAGGGGCAATTTTTTTTTTAAAACAGAGGGTGGTTCACATGTGCAATGAATGTCCTGAGGACATGGTGGATGTCAGCACACTTAGAATACTTAAAAGACATTTGGATACGTACGTGAATAGGAAAGGTTTAGAGGGATGTGGGCCAGGAGCAGGCAAGTGGCACTAATTTGGTTTGGGATTATGTTCAGCATGGTCTGGTTGGACCGAAGTGTCTGTTTCTATGCTGTATGACTCTGACTCAACTGTAGCCTATTTGGAGTCTATATATCTTCAATGCTATCAGGGTGGGATTGTAATCCAGCGACACTGTAGGATCAGTGATACAGAAAGGTGCGTGTGCGGCTATACTATACCGGAACAGCTTGACTCATGGCATATTTTGGAACACAAGTCTTCAGTACTGTTGCTGGAATGTTGTTAGGGCCCATAGTCTTTGCAGTATTCAGTGCTGCTAGTAGCTATTTCTGGATATCATGTGAAGCAAACTAAATTGGCTGAAGGCTGGCATCTGTGATGCTGTGACAAAAAGACTTAGTACAATGACACAGCACTAATTGCAGAAACAGAAGCTCTAAAAAATATTACAGACAACTAACAGCTAGAAGTTTAGAACATGGATTGAGAAGAAAAACGACAAAGATGCAAAGAATGATGGTTTGAAGGAATACATGGGAAGACCCTGGAATGAATATTGAAATGGATGGCGTCACACTGAAACACAAACACATATTTGATAGGTTTGTCTGTTTAGGATAAATGACAACAGAAAGTAGCAGATTTGTTGCCAAGGTTAGAAGACTAAAGATAGCTACAAGCAACTTTGTTAATAGATCCTTCACCTTTACAAGGAAAAAGCTGCTATGTTCTATTCACTGTCCTGTTTGCCTCTGAAACCTAGACAAAAGCTGTAGCGGAATCCCGACCCTTCGGCCCAATTCGTCCATGCTGACCAGATATCCTGGATTTTAAATCTAGTCCCATTTGCCAGCATTTGGCCCATTGCGCACCCCCCCCCCCCACCCCCACCCGGGGGGAAAAAACCTTGGCTATTAACTCTATCCATGCCCTCCTGATTTGATAAACCTCTTAAAGGTCTCCCCTCAGCCTCGGATGCTCCAGGGAAAATAGCTCCAGCCTATTCAGCCTCTCCCTATAGTTCAAACCCTCCAACCCAGACGGTATCCTTATAAATCTTTACTGATCCCTTTCAAGTTTCATAACACCTTTCCTGTAGCAGATTTATCAGAATAGCGCACCGTATTCTAAAAGTGGCCTAAGCAATATCCAGGGGTCTCAACGTGACCTCCCAACTCCTATACTCAATGCACTGACCGACGCATACTAAATGCTTTCATTGTCTTGTCTACCCATGACTTCGCTTTCAAGGAGCTGTGAACCTGCACTGCAAGGCCTTTGTTCACCAACACTCCCCAGGACCACGCCATTAAATGTATATGTCCTGCCCTGATTTGTCTTTCCAAAATACAGCACCTCGCATTTGTTTAAATTTAAACTCCATCTGCCCCTCAGTTTATTGTCACAACTGTTCAAGATCCCTTTGTACTGTGAGGTAGCCTTCTTGGCTGTCACTATACCTCCAACTTTGGTGTCATCTGCAAACTTACTGACCATACCTTCTATATTCACATCCATGTCAATTTTATTAATAAAAAGCAGTGGACCCAGCATTGATCCTTGGGGTGCACCACTGGTCACAGGCCTCCACCCTGGAAAGCAACTCTCCACCGTCAACCCTTCCCAGTCTATGATGGTCATGTGACCTGCACCATGAGGTGCACACTGAGAGACATGTTGTGTGCACTTCCAAATAGACCCTTGTGTTGAACACAATTGTGTTATGGTTGTGAAAGGATAAACAAAGATCTATAGGAGGAAAAAAAAGTACTCACATTTCAAAGGCTTCTGAGATGAGTGTGTAAAATTTCATATTTGGACCTCAGGAAAAGTTTTAAGAGAAACAGGCAGCAGAAAGAGAGAGCAACCTTGATGTAGTTGGGATGACAGATATCACAGTTTGCAGATGAGCAACATGGATGTATGGGAATTGTGCAACACAGACAGATGTGATGCGACATAGATGCTGGGTCTCCTGGCAGGAGCAGCGGCTCACTGTTACTTTTGACGAAAGCTACGCACTGTAGAAAATATTTGAGGTGTTGCTCCGCATGCTGTTCTCTGTGTACTGTGCTCCTGTGTGAGGTATCCAGCTTACTCCATGCTGTACATCTGGTGAGCGCACATTGCCTCCGCCTTGCATTAGGCCGGCCTTTTCCCTGGTTCTGGTTGGTAATCATTTCTGCCCTTGCAAACTTTTGGCACACCCGAAAATTGGCTCCTTGACTTTTCCACTGTTGCTGGATCTCTGGAAGAAGAATTGTGGATTAACGCTGAGTGAAAGGATGCTGTGTTATTCCTGCCTGGGTATATGCTTAATATGTGAAAAATGATATCTGACGATAGATGAATTTACAGTTATCTTGTGACTTGCACCTTCCTAAATTTGTTGAATGTGTAATAACTTTAACTTTAAATAGACACCCTGCAATCCAAATTTCTATGCATGTTACTCTGCATTATCATTTCCTGAGAGCAACTTGTGCTGACACTCCTCACTTATACTTCATGTCTGGGGCTTATCTATCCCTGTGCCTTTCAACTGCACTTTCTTTTGGTCAGTCTGATCCAACTACACATTTGAAACCTAGCATGTGTTCTTTCAGCAGTGCACTCCATCACTCGAAATAGTTCTAAATAAAGGGAAATATTGTTGATCCTGTCATCCCTCACTTCTCGTTTTGTTCTTTTGCTGAAAAGTATTTCTCTCCTCTCTGCGTTTCCTCTTCCTTTTGCCACTTTCTGCACTAAGCTCGTTTTCTCCTATCCTTGCTGTTACTCAAAGATCTCTGTCCATAATTGTCCCTCTCCAAGAAAGAAAGGCTGATCATGTTCTCTGAACCCGTCACCAGTCAGTTAATTTCAATGGGAAGAGGCAGGACCCTAGAATACAAGACAGTCCTTCCAAGATAAATTCTTGAACTGTTCTTTGATCTGAGACACATTTTTCAGGGGGTGAGGGGATGGCTGGTGACCTCCGTGGTCCACTGCGTCTGGTTTCCCATGTTTTATCTAGGAACAATCAAAATTAATTTTAGCGCCCCCACCCGAGTCATTGGGTCATGGAATTCTAAAGCTTGGAAACGGACCCTTTTTGGTCCAACTTGTCTGTGCTGACAGGCATCCCAATGTGACCTAGTCCCACTTGCCAATGTTTGACCCATATTCCTCTTAAACCCTTCCTATTTATAGGCCCATCAAGATGCTTTTTATATGCATAATTTTCCCAGCCTCCCCCACTACTTCTGGCGGCTCATTCCATACCTGCACCACCCTCTCTGTAACGTTATGCCTTAAGTCCTCTTATAAATCTTTCCCCTCTCTCCTTTAAAGCTATGCCATCTAATTTTTGGACTTTTCAACCCTGGGAAAAGACTGTGGCCATTCACCACGTCCATGTGCTTCGTGATTTTATAAAACTGTATTAGGTCAACTTCAGCTGCTGATGCCTGGGGTGGGCGTGGGGCGTGGGGCTTTGGGGTTGTGGGGGCAGAGATGCAGCTTGTGGTTGATCTGTGTGGTTTTTGCACTGCTCCATTCATAACCCTTCAATGGTCTGTAGCTGTCGAACTCCATCTTAATTTTATCACTCATCCAGCACTGATCTTTGGGTTAACGAATTGTAAACTTGCTCAGAAGTTCTCATTGCTGTCTTTAAATGGGAGATCTTTTATGTTAATGCAGTGCTGCCTGATTCCAGACTCCTGACTTGTCTGCGAAAGCAAATTTCCTCTTCTTTTCTACTGTAGTCAAGCTTACCCAGAAACTTTGTAAGCTTCAAAGAAATTGCCTTTTCATCCTTTATGAATTCTAGTAAAGTGTAATCCCAACTCACTTAACCTTTTTACTCCTAAGACAGCTATTTACTCCCAGAATCAACTGAAGATACCTTCTCCAAACTGAACACAGTATGCCAGGTGTGACTGAAGAATGCATTACACAGTTGTAAGCAGATTTTTCCTAAACTGCCTGCCTCTTGCATTGAAAGCTAACATTCCAATTGCCTTCTTAGTTACTTCCTGTATCCTGACCTTTTGTTGATTCCTGTGTGAGGACTCCTAGGTCTGTACTGCAGTGTTCTGTAGTCTTTACCATGTAAGTGATATTCACTGGTTCTATCTTGCCTGCCAAAGTGGTCAACCTCATATTTTCCCACGTTGTACTGCATCTGCTGATTATTATTTTTTTTTAGCCCATATTTTTTAACTGATCTACATCCTTTTGCAGACTTGGTTTTGCTCAGAACTTGCATGATGAGGAGGTTTGGTTTTAGTCTCGTACCTTGGTTCGTTAAAATCGTCACTAATGTGGATTGTAAATAGTTGAGATCCTAGCACTCACCCTCCTGGTATTACAATTTGCCCATCAGATTTATCCTAAATCTGTTTTATCTCTGTCTCCTTTGGCTAACTAGTATAGTTAAAACAATCCTGTATCCATGCTGCTATTCTCCAAACCATGATCTCTTCCCTTGTGCTTTTTGAGGCAGTTTATCAAATGCCTTGATAAATCCAAATGCAGTCTACTGTTTTCCTCTTTATCCACCATTCTTGTTAAAAGGCTGTTAATAAATTTGTCAAATACTGTTGTCGGTTTACACCTATTATGTTGACTCGGCTTTACTTTGTGATTTGTGAAATATCCTGCTATCTTTTCCTTCAGTAATGGACACCGCTCGCCCTAGCTCCATATCCCCTTGTACACCATGCCCCCCCACCCCGGTTCCAGTCCAAAGACATGTCAAAAGTGGCTGCATACAAGTTGACCAGATCAATAAGACAGCCATATTTCTTTTCCAGCTCCAAAATTGTGATTTTTTTTTTATTTTTGCTTTCATGGAGCAGGAAAAAATTGACCCTATTCATCTGAAATACAATTGTCAAGTTCAGCATCGGTCAATTTTTGACACGCAGATAAGCGTTTTACTTAATGGCCTTTGTAACGGGGGGTTAAGCAGGTTAACAAAGTTGCACGGGAATTTTAGCACATTGCACATGTAGCCCATCCCACACGATGAATGACACATTCATCTGGTGGCCAGTCACCCCCACGCCACTGGTTCACCTTTTGCTGTCAGCATATAAATTACCATCCTGTTTTTGGAAGGATTTTTTCAAGCTTTCGAACACTTACTTATACACTGCACCTACTGCGTTTGTGACTGTGCAATTTGAACACTTCTGTTGTCCCAAGATTATTGTTTGTTTTTTTTTCTTTGTTTTTGGGAAGAGTTCCCCATTCTACTACCCTTTGGATGAAGAGCTGCTTCCAGATATTTACATCTAATCGTACATCTCGAGGAGATAGTTTCTTTCCATCTACTCTATTGATTCCTTTGTCCTTTCCAAAATCTCAATTTGATCAGTCTTCTGTCATCTAAAACTCAAGGGAATAAAGTTTAAGCTACTTGTTTGATTATTTAACCTTTTGTAACCTTGGTACCTGCACAGCTCTGCTGGGAATCCTTAGGGATCATTACTTCCTCTTGCTGAAATTTGTATCTACAGCCAAACTGAATGCAGTCCCCGGCACTCAATGACCAGGCGTAAAACAGATTTGTGTTCTACTGGCTGGGAAACAATAATCATGGAAATATTTAAGCTTGTCAGCTACAGCATCTTGTATTTATTTCAAGCAGAAACAGCTGTGTTTATTCTCTAATTACATTTCATTCTACTTGATGTTCCTGAAACTGAAGTGCAAGTTGCCAAATATAAAATTATTCTGTACTTTCTTCGACAGTGATTTTTTTTTTTGGTCACTGACCTCCATTCAAATTGAGCTTTTGTCATTCCACTGTGCACAGTATTGCACAAACAATTGTCCACTAATGAGCTGTCACTTCTTTTTGAGCTGTTAGGGAAATTAGTAGATAATCAGAAGAGAAGCAAAGTTAATCATACTTCAATATTAAATGTACTTAATAGGAACTGTACTTAAGGAATCTGTTTCCTTCTTGCATTGTAAGATGGTATGTATCCTAAATATTTGCCAGAAGGCTGTGGTCTGAGAAATTAGTACAGTCCCAGACGCTGTTAGCTGCCTCCTCCAGGGGCTACACTGGCCATCATAAAGTTGGTGTATACATTGTGGTATTGAGAGTGTGAGTAGACATTACGCAATAGTTAATTGTAGTCACAAACATATTCTTCAGACACTTCACTGTCTTGAGTAGTATTTAAGCTATTAGATTGGACTGCAGGGTGCTTGCAGTAGAGTGTCATGCTTTGTGTTCTAAGAGCAAGATGGAGTATAAGACCTTTCTACCCTCGTGTCATATGTTATGATGCGATGATTATCATGAGTATTCTCTTAATGGTATATTGACCATGAGACAATATAACCAAGTATAGTGGCAAGATTGCATTCATATGACAGTACCTGCTGCAGGTAATTGGGATTGTGTACCAGACACAATCTGACCCCTGGTCTTGTACATTTTTTTCCCCCTGTCTATTCACCATCAAGGGTAATGCCCCATGAGCCTTTTGAATCATTTTTTTTGCAACAATGTGCATTAGCTTTGATTTTATTTTTAAAACTATATTTTTGTGTAGCTAGTCTGCCAGATCCCAGTGTTTCTCCACAGTTTTCCATCTCTTGTCACTCAGAAAATCTGCATTTCCTTTTCCTTTTTCCAAACTCTCTCCCAATCCCAACCAGAACAGCCGCAATCACTTCATTGCAGCTTGATCTTGAATCTGTGAGAATTCAAGAGAACTGTACTTATTTGTTCATGATGGAAAAATATTCCAATGAGCTGGCTTTGACAGTAGATGAAGTCAGTTCGCTTGCACTCTGTGCTAAGAGTACCAGCACTCTCTGAAGTGGTGATCTTATTAGACCTATGAAGGGATTATTCCTGTTGTACTGCTTGGTATCAAGGAAAGTATTTTACTTCACCAGCTCTTCCTTGATCAACAGCGCATGCCAGACATCCTACATTATTCGATCGTTCACTCAGTAATTGCAAGGGGACAAAATGAGTGGATCTATTTTCTCACAGGGATGATCAGCATAGTCCCATGTTTCTTTGAGACTTGTTAGATAAACTCCTGCTGCTGTCGGCATGAATCTAAACCCTGAAACCTGTGTTTTGTACTTGTGTTAAAAATAATAGTGTGGGGTTGAACATGTTGCTATGCATTATTTTGTGTGTAATTAGCCCATGAAAATCATTCTAAACTTCCCAGTTTAATACTTAAAAAAACATTACGAACTGTGTATAATATACTAATGCTGAAGTTTATCATAAAATATGCAGTTTTTATGTGCATAAAGTTGTTTAAAATCAACTTTACATTATATTCTTACCAGTTTACATCCTCGAAAGAACACATTTGTGTCGGAAAAGGGATTGAATATTAAATAGGAAAAATTGCTATATAACTCTCCTTTAAAAGGACAAGTTATATTCCAGTGCATCACCTGCCAAGATTAGGAACCGGGAATAGCTTTGTTAGAAAAAGGTGGAAGCCCTCTGATATTCAGGGAAATTAGGGCAGAGATTTCTTGGAACTTGACCTTGTTCATGAGCAGTGTAACAATTTTTGGATATTTTAAACTACTGTGTGAATGAGGTCTTGTTTTACATGAAACCTCTTTTGTCATTGGACTATGCATTGCATTTGACTCCAGCAAAGTCACCCTACCCAAAAATTAAAAAGCAATGAGGTGATGAATCACTTAATCCATTGTTTGAAGAGCTTTTGTTAGGCAGGAAACTGGGACAATTCTATGGCCCTTCTCTCAGCAATAATATGGAATATTTTGTTGCACCTAAGAGCCTCTGTCACTACTTTCCAGGTTAAGCCTGGATCATGCACGAAGGTTTTGGAATAGAACTTGAAGCCTGTGAATGTTGAATTTGAATGAGGCATTTGGAGCCAGGATCTAACTTTTATTGAAGCATCCTCTTTTTGTTTTTACAAAGTTTTTAAGGCAACTGAAGAGTTTATTGTTAAATTGCCAGCAAGTAGGTTGTCTCAGTAGGCTCACATTCTGGTCCAAGGATGTAACGCTGACTCTGGATTCTGATGGTTTGCCGCATTTGTCACATCCTTGATTGTGCTCCGCTTGGAATAACCTGAGCCATCTGCTATTTTGTGCGACTTACCTTTCCTGGCCCACCTCTTTGGGGTGGGAGGCAGCAGGGGTGGTAATTTTTCAATAGAGAAAGAGAATATTCCTCTTGGTATGCACAATACTGGCGAATTGTATCCGAAAAAGCTGCAGCTGATTTTTTTTTTCTTCTTGCTCTTGGACCGCGAAAAGGTGAAGCGCTGTATTTATCTTGAAAATGAGCAAAGCTATAAATAGAATCTGTCATGACCAGCAGTGTGATTAAATAGATGTGTACGCACATTACGAAGCAGAGAATCTGTTGTTTATTTCAAGATCTCTGCTTCCTCTTCAAACTACTTCTAAGGCTTCACACTTTTTCCTCCGTGTTTACAATTGACATGTCCAGGAACAATGAATTACTGTCGATGGTGGGCAAAAGTAACGTGACCTGTTCACTAGAACTCTCCATTTCCACCTCTCTTTGGAAGGTGGTGGCATAGTGGCATTGTCACTTGGCTAGTTAACCAGAAACCCGGGCAAGTGTTCTGGTGACATGAGGTCGAATCAGTTCACAAAAGTTTGTATTCGAATGGGGGGGAGAAAGATTTTGCAATTCATTCAAAGGTTAGGCTTGAAGGTAACCTGTAACCATGGTCGTAAATGAACCAGATGGGTTTTATTTAAATGTCCAGGAAAGGAAATCGTCCATCCTTATTTGGGTCAGGCCTACAATATGACTGCTGACCCACAGAGCAGTTTGATTGGTAAGGGGATCAAGGGTTACCAGGAGAAGGTAGGAAGATGGGGATGAGAAACATAATCGAAGTGGGGGCGGGGGGTGGGAATTTTTTTTAAAAAAAAAAATAGCGAAGGAACTGCAGTTGCTGGAAATCAAACCAAAAAATTGCTGGAGAAACTCAACACATCTGGCAGCACTTGTGGTGAGAAAACAGCTCGTGTTTTTGAGCCCAGTGACCCTCGTTCATAGATGAAGAGTTACTGGACCCGAAGCATTAACTTTGATTTTTCTCTGTACGTGCTGTCAGCCATGATTAAGTGATGGAGCAGACCTGATGGATCAAATGGACTAATTCTGCTCCAACATCTTATAATCTTAACTGGTTTTTGCGAAATTAGGGATGACCTAGCCAGCGACATCCCATCAAGGAGTAATAAGATTTTTTTAAAAATTCCTGCTGTGCCTTACAAAGTATTGTCGCCTTCCTACTGTTTCTCCCCATCATCAGAATTCCTGGCTATCTATCATTCAGCAAAGCACGTGTAATGAGCAATAAATACATACATCAGTGCATTTGTTGTGATTAGCCTTATTCGCATGATCTCCTTTTGTGGATATATTCACTGCTATATATTGCTTCCCATGGCATTTGTTGCATTGTGAAGGGATGAGTTTGCTCCTTGTGTTCATAGGGCTTTATTATGCTAGCCAGCAAAATGATTGCATACCTTCAGTCATATGACACCTTTTTATACTCATTACCAAATTGTAAATTGATAATTTAGTGCTCCGCAGCAACTTTTGTGCCCTGTTTGGAAGGTTCTGGACCCTTAATTGGATGTTCCCTCAAGTACATTTTGCCAGTAACTAATACAGCCTCGTATTGACAGCAGTTGGTTTTCTACTTCAGTTCACATTGTGGAGGTTTTCCTCTTCGTGAACTCTGTGCAGGGTGGTAAATTCTGGTGATGCTGAAATTCATGTCTCCAAATGAGTCATCGAGGTGATCATGTAAGTGAGCTGACTAATTTTGAATGTAGTGGTTGTGGAATTGGAGGTGTCAATTGGGCGATGGCTTCCCAGTGGGAAGCCATAAAAATATATATGTGTCTGTGCAAAAGCGGAGAAGACAAATGAGGATTCCACTTCAGAAGACGCAAGATTTTGAAGTTCTTGTGGATGTACCAGTCAGATTCCGCTGATGTGGAATGGGCTGTAATGAATCTTTCTTCCCTTAAAAAGAAATGTTCACTCTTCGCTTCACATTGTATACTCTTTGGTTTGTCACTCCACCCTGATGTTAGGGACAGCCTCCTTCCCACCCTCTTAATGAAAGAAATATTTATGTTTGGATACATCCATTCTGTCCTGACCAGTACACAGTGAGACCTTCATCACTGTGACTGAACCAGATTCCTCTCACTGAGCAGCAAAGATCCCTAAGTTGCAGCAGTTACTGAGTTGGTGCTAAATATAATCTTTGGGGTCTGAAGGTTTCAGTAAAATGAACTATTAGTCCCTGTACATTAGTAGAACACTGCCTTTTTAAAAAAGGTTTTTAGAGTAATAACGTTCAGCATACTTAGTATTACTAAATCATTGCTTCAGTGATCACTTTTTAAACCTGCTTTAGTCTGACCAGATGTGTCATTTATTTAGATATCACAGCATAATTGTGAATAACTTGTGGTTCCACTTCTGTCATTGTTCCAACCTAGAGTCTATCTGGGGAGTATAATTGGGACTGCTAATGTTTTAGTTTTCCAGATGAGCATGTGTTGCACTAAATGACAGATGCTGGGGAGCGAGGTCTACAATTCAGTCTGTGGGTGTTTTTTGGTATTTGTTAAATGATGGAACTATTGTCTTCTGAAATCTTTAATTACAGCCTTGTAAGACTCCACAGGATCATTTTTCTATATCCAATTAAGCACTGTGGGTGGTCCTTGGATGGATTTATCAGAGCTCAACAGGTCTTGCTACTTTTTTTAAAGAAAAGAGTATTTGATTATTGCCTGGTCCAACTCTTTGCTATAATTAATCATTGCAAGTACGAAGTGTTGTCACAGGCGGATGACTAAACAGCTCAAACTCCATTTTTACATACAACTGTTTGTCTGGATTAATAAGCTTAGAAACTGCATTTAGCATGGTTCTTTCATCAATATGGCTATTTTCATTAAATTGCATTCCAAACTTGGGGCAAGTATTTTGGGTGACAGGTGAAACTGGAAAATTAGTAATTGGCTTTAAACATACGACTGGCTCTTGGTTTAACTTTTATGAATTTTGCACAGTTCTCCTGTGCTAACCACGGTGGGGGTTTCAGGACTCTGGGATTCCCATAAACAATGAGCACTTTATTCCCTCAACTTCCCAAATCCAAATTGTGTGCCTCTGTAAGATGGTTTTGAAAGTTAAGCCTTGAAATGTTGATTGAAACTACTCAACCATCTACGAATGATGATCTGTTCACGAGCACCCGAACTCATTCCTAAACACTTTTTTTACACAATATATTGTGCTGTTTGCGAGCAGAATGTGTTCCCCCTTTTTAAACTGTAGATTGCCTTCTTCCTCCCAAAATATACCATGGCGCACTTCTCTCCAATTCCATCTTCCAGGGGTCTGTCCACACCACTAGACTAAGTCCTCCTTGAGGTTTATCGCCATCCTCCTCACATTTTGTAATACTTCCAGCACCTGTGTCATCTGCAAATGTTCAATTTTTTTTTACCTTGAATGCCTAAGTTGAGATAATTTGTGTCATGAGAAAAAAACAGCAGCCCTATTTCCATGCCCTGGAGATAACTGCTATGAGTTCCTGTAGTTAACAAAAACAAACATTCTCTACTACTCTTAACTATTTTCATGAGTAATAGGAAAGTCAAGAAGGCTGAAATGAATTGCGTCTGGAGAGACTACAAGAAATAAAGCTTGACAGTCTGGAGGCACTGGATGTAATCTTCCAATCCTCATCGGATAACAGGAGTGCTACTAAAAGACTGGGAATTATTTAGAAAGGGGAAAAGCATGAGCCCAATACTTGGTCGGTCGGTCGGTCAGTCAGTCACTCAGCAGTGGGAAATATTGAAATGGTAATTTAGGACAAACTTTATAGTCACTTGTACGACCATAGCTTTGAAAGTGAAAGTCTGTAATGATTCTTTGGAGACTAATCATACTGTATTTGACAAAGTTGCCTGAGTTTTTCTTTTGAGGGCAAAAGCAGTCGTCAATGTTGTCCTCCATAGGCTTTCAGAAAAGATGAAGCATGACAGAAGTGACTCATCATCAAAATTGGAGCTCATGAAAGAAAATGAACAACGGCTGTGTGAATATAGATTGCCTATAAAATGGTTTTTGATATTTCCCATCAGTGACTCGACTGACCCTTCCTTCACAATGCCTGGATGGATGCAGCTCCAATTGCACTCAGGGTTGGCAGCATCCAGGACACAGCAGCCTGCTTGATTGGCACTGTATCCAAAAGCATCCACTCCCTCCACCACTGATGCTCAGTAGCAGCAGTGTATACTGTCTACAGAATGCGGTGCAGAAATTCACCAAAGACCCTCAAACAGCACCTTAAAACATGTGATCACTTCCATCTGGAAGGACAAGAACAGCAGATACTTGGGGGCACCACCATCCTGACCTGGAAATACAGTGCTCTTCCTTCAGTGTCAGTGGCTCAAAATCTTGGCATTCCCTCCCTAATGGCATTGTGGCAAATACTGAGTCCTAATTTTGTCCCTCACTTTTATGCCCTCTGCTATAATGCATAAATTTAAGTCCTTAATCAGTCTGCTGTTCTTTTCCCTACCTTTTTTAACTAATATTTTCCTTTTTCTAAAACTGCCAGGCTGTTCTCATTCTCTTGCTTTTCACCTTGTATTTGTTCATTCACCCTCTCAACTTTGCATACCTAGTTCTCACTTCTGTTCTGCACACAGTATCAGTCTTGCACACCTTTCTCCTCTTGCTCTATTTTACACCCAAATCCTTTTTTCTAGGCAGCTCATTTGTCCTACTTTTCTTCTGTTTGAGAACATACCTCAACTTGATGTCAAACACTTCTGTTTAAAGGCAGCTAATTGTTCAATTATAACTTTGTTTTTCAGTTGATCTTTTGGTGATTAACCTGAGCTCGATCTGTTCTGAAGTTGTTAATCCCTCAATTCGGATTTCTCCTTGCCCTTTTTATTCCCTGGATCACATCATGATGCATGGGAAGCTCTGTTGCACAGTGCTAATGTCCTCCCCTCAAAGCCAGGAGGTCCAGGTTTAAGCCCTGCCTGCACCAACGGTGTGTAATAACCAGTCTGAGCAAGTTGATTGGATAATCTACAATGATCACTGTGTCTGCCAAATGGCACTTAATCCAATTGATCACTTCATCATTCCCCCAGACCAGACCAGCATTACCTTGTTACTGATCTAAAACATCCTCCTTCATCCCTGTTCTGAACTTTAGGCTATGAATATTCCAGTTCATTTTCAGATAATTTAACCTCCCCATTATAACCACATTATTTATAAACCCTGTCTGAAATTTCCTTACAAATTTAAACTCTGGCTTTTTTCTAGGTGGCCTAATGAATACACACAGGAATGCAATAATGCTTCTTCTAGTTCTTTTGGTCTAATCAAATAGATTCTGCCCTTTGCCTCTGTACCACTGTAATACTGTCTCCAGTCAGTGTCATGCTGCAGCCTTCCTTTCCTTCTCTGATATTTTTGAACTCCTCCTATCCAGGAATATTTACTCCCAATCCAGTCCTCCTTTTCTACCCCACCCTTTTTATTTCTCCATTATTTCCACATCATGTCCGCCCGTGCCTACAGCTCAACATCCTTATTTACTGTGTTGCTTTCATTCGCATGCATGCCGAGTGAACCAAACTGCTTTACCTCTTACTTTGGGGACTACAGTTAACATCATAACTGCTCCTTTATTAGTGTGCTATCTGCTCATCCCAATTCCTTTGTATGTTTTTGTTTCTCCTTGCTGGTGTTACAGCCTGGTTTCATTCCTCTGCCAAGTTTGTCCTCAATAATACTAACATGAGCAAGTACTTTTTAAGAGACGTTACACATATAACGGTAATTAATATTTATAAACTATTAGGTTTAAACCTTCAAATCTTGGTAGCGAGAAAACTAAATAATTCATGTAAGTATCAACCATATCTTGTGCTAACTGGCTTGGCAGCACCAAAGCAGCCTATTCCTTTTATGCACGGTGGTTTTTGTTTGCACTTACTGTCCATCCCTAATTGCCCTTGAACTGCATGGTTTTCTAAGGCATTTTGGAGGGCAGATAAGAGCCCACCAGCTGTGGGGAAGCCTTTTTGTTGAAACTTTTTTTCTTGCTAGAAAAAGCAAGAGGAAAGTTGCCCTTTTCTTATTTAGAAATAAAATTTTCTGGATTCTATTTCAAAGTATGCAAAACTAGTTGAACCAGAATGTGTCCGACAATGAAGATTTATTCCTGGTTGCAGCTAATGCAAGGACTATTGACCATGACCCCGAGGGCCGTTTAGTGGCGATCTGTCTTTTTAAAAACTGCAACACCCCGCAAGTCAGGCAGGATTTACGGGGAAGAAGACAGCATTCTTATTTCAAGCCTTCGGATTATCGGAATGAGTTTTGATTTTTTTTTTTTTTTGTTTTAGTCTGTGTTGGTGAATAAATCTGCTTACATCTCCAGCAGTGACTGGTGAGAGCGAGTCTTGTGACTTTGCAGATTTTTGGGCCCTGTAGCTGTTTGAGGAGCAAGTGTCTTCCTGCAGAAATTTAATTACTGATTTCCAATTTCCTAAACTTGAGCAGTTTTCATTTTTGATGCCTTACCATTTGAGCTGAAGAGTACTAAGCGGGGAGATCATTACCTAGCACGTGAAAGGATTCAGTTTCTGCCAAGACATGCAGAGTACCTTCTGCTGTGCTGCTGACGTTCCCAAAGATCTCTGTTCCTTTTTTACCTTTTTAAACCTGATGGCAATGTTTGTTTTTGGTTCTTGCTTACATTTGCTGATAAGTGCTGGGGAAAGGAGTTCTTGCAAAGACCCTTATTAAATTGGAGGTGCTCTCCCATTCACAACCATTATATTTTCAGCCACCGTACGTGAGAATGGGCTGTATGGCGTTACCACTGAACCATTGTACCAGGAAGGTCTGGTTCAGTTACTTGACCTCTGCGTTGGGATTTGGTGTGCTCCCAGGTTAGGTGAAGACAGGCTGTTAATTCTAATTGACTCCTGCATTGTAGTGGCAGATGTGTGTCGGTAAGAGTGTTACGATTATGTAGTCGAGCCTGATGTAGCCTTGGGTAAATTAGCATCATGCCTGATCACCAAGTCATGGTAGACCACAAAGGTTACGGCACAGAAGGAAGCCCTTCGGTCCATTGTGCCTTGCCCATAAAAGGAACTGATTTGCGCAGTGCCGGATCCAAAGACTGTGTTTCTTTGACATGACTGCCAATGAGCAAGGGGGAGAGACAATTTGGAATAGGCACAGCAGACACTGCACATAAGTTACTGATTACTAGACGGAGAGATTAGCAAAAATGATGAATTCCACAAGAAGCCCTTTTCAACAGTTTCTCTGAAGGAATAAGTCCATAATGCACAGAAAGCATTGCTCTTCCTAAATCTGTACTAATAAGCCCTCTTCAACAAAGTGTCATCCTCCAGCACTCCTTTCAGGCAAGTGAATTTCCAATGAGTCAAGGCAGGCATAAAGAACCGAGTCCATCTTCTCCATCAGAGAAGGAATGTGCTTATAAATTGGTGCTAAGTTACAGATAAGGATTTCTTCTTTCTACTTTATTTCAATAGAATGAAATCTTGCTTCTTTCATTAACTCATCCATCAATCTGTTGAAGTGAAGCGATGGTCTCTGGGTAGGTGGGGGCCAACTGCAAAGAAGGAAAAAAACCCACAAATCTTCTGCTTTGTGAGTGAGTTATATCATGGATTCCAAACTAACTCCCCTTACAGAACCTAAACTTTTACAATGTTTTAAACAAGGCAGCGTTTTGGCAGGAAATGTAGCTTGTGTAAATACCACGTTTATTCTTGATTTGAAGATTGTTTGACTGATGTAAATCCTTAGTATATTTATAACTGGCATGTACTGTCTATTCAAGTGCTCAATTTTAAGTAAAATTTCCTCCACTGTTGCAAAAAGAAATGTTTGCAGAGGGCATTTTAGATTCCTCTCTTTTTTTTTTTGCAGGATTCTGACTGGACTTCAGCAAGGGTTAAGATAGCTTACAAAGTCTGTGAATAACTTGGCTGTGGTTCAAGTGTCTAACTTTTTTTAAACAAGCATGTTTTCTGCTTATCAGGGAAATCAGTCCTCACTGCATATCATTGGTTACAGTGTTTCTTCTGTGCATCATTAAAGTCAAAGTCTAAGTTTTCATGGGTAATCATGTGAAATCTTCAAATCGGTTTAAAGCACATTTTCCTTCCTTAGTGAAGTGTACACACCATCCTTCCTGTGATGAATAAACACTTGCATCGAGAATGATGTAAAATATATATGATACAGAAATGGGCCTTTCACCCCAAACAGTCAATCCTGGTAGTTATGCTCCATCTTTCTTCATCTTTAATCTTCTTTAGCTCAACCTTCTGTTTGCTTTTTCTTCAACCACTTGTCTATCTTCCCTTTTTAAATGTATCTATGCTGTTAACTTTGACTCCCTGTGATTGGAAGT
Organism: Stegostoma tigrinum; assembly: GCF_030684315.1. Taxonomy (NCBI): domain Eukaryota; kingdom Metazoa; phylum Chordata; class Chondrichthyes; order Orectolobiformes; family Stegostomatidae; genus Stegostoma; species Stegostoma tigrinum. The sequence continues at coordinate 58,639,290 of NC_081364.1, read as the reverse complement.
TCCAAATGCACAGAACATGGAGTGCAGAGGAAACCTCTGCACTCCCTGTTGGATTTCTTGATGACCATCTTACATTGATGGTATCTAGTTGTTCCCTTTCCCCACAAGTGAAAAGATTCTCTCCGTCTCTGCCGGAACTGTTCATAATTTGTTTTCACGAGGGTAACATTGCTTTTTCTGGAGCTACTTTTTGGTTTTCAAGGGCCCCTTTTTCATTCTCACTGACTCCTTTATTTTTTTTTTCTATCTGGTGATGCAGTTGCAAAATGTCAACATAAACATTAAGAAGTGACGTATGGGATATTTTGCTATCTTTGTAGAAACAGAATCAGCAGAATTCAACAATGTCTTTGCATCATCACTATATTTCATTCAAGTTTACATCAACAAATGCACCAGGAAAGGTATAATTTCAAGTGGACAGTGATTGAATTGGCATGAGATAATGGCTATAATATAGCAACAAGCTGTGCTTGAAATTTAATATGCATATGGATGCAATGTTATCACCATAATCAATTGCATGTTTGTCTCAAGCTCCATAGGCCCTCAAAATTCATCGTTTGAGAGACACTTGATCTATTAGAAATTGCAAGTCTTGATGTTGTTCAGCATTAAATTATCCAAATGACCAGATTTTATTACAATAGTAATTGTCACACAAGACACTATTCAAGTTTGAAAGTTTTTCTCAACTTCTGTCCTTTCGCAGTATCCCTTTGCTTCCCCTTCTTTCACCACCACCACCTCCCAATCTCCCCACCTTTCTTGTTGTTCCTCTAATCACAAGCTGCTTCTCTCCCATATTCAGTGAACATATCAGCAGCAAACACTGGAGACAATCAGCATGTGACGGGATGAAAAGTTCCTCTCTGGTTGTGGCAGTCATAGTGAAGAGGGTACTTTTTCCTTCTCTGGCTGTCCCAGTGATTCCTTGGCAATTGTGGTCACTTTCAGGCATGAATTCATGCTCTGCCCCAACATTTTGAGTGTCTGCGTTTTCTTCTTTTAAGGAAAAGTGGTGTGCTTGCAAACTTGCCCCTGGTTTATTTATCCACATGTTTGTTGGTTTGTACTTGTAAATATTCTCTGCAAACTTATTAGTGAATTTATGTTCTTTTTACCTAATGCTTTGGCAGGTACTGCTCACCAAGAGTCAATGCAGGTCAAGTGTAACTTCCGTGCTTTTAAATTCCACCCTTGTAGAAATTAAACAATGCTTTGTTTGCTTTCTTGTGGTCATGCTGACTTGTGGCACACTTTTTTTTTTATTGTGAGATTGTTGACCCTCTATTGCTGTACTCCAAGTAGACTTGCACTTTCTAATAATCGGAGCTCTCCCCATTCTTACAATCAAAATGCACTATTTCATACTTATCTGTGGAGACCGTCATTTGGCCAATTATTTGCCTATTCTGTAGGCTTATTAAAGCTCCTATAGTCAATTGCAGTACACCTCAGCATTGACTGACTGACTGTCAATTGCCTTCCCCACTGCTGCTGCCTCCAGCCCCACAAAATTTTAGTGCCATCGACAAATGTGGGAATTGTATATTTCATTCCAAAGTCCAGGTTGTTTGTCTACAGTGTCAACAATGTCCCAAAATACCGTTTCGCACCTTCTACCACCTTCACTAACTACCCTTCACTTTCAAGTTGACTTGCACGTGCAAATGGAAGAGGTTTTGTTTTGAGATAAAATGGAGTGATGCTTGATGTACACACCAGGCCAAGCAGCATCTGAGGAGCTGGGAAGTTTGATGGTTTGGGTTGGACCGTTCTTGAGAAATGGGGGAGGGGTAAGGGGTTCTGAAATAAATAGGAAGATGGGGGAGGCGGATAGAAGATGGATAAGGGAAAAGATAGGGTAAGAGGAGTCAGAAGGTCAAAGAGGCGGGGTTATAGACAGTGAAGGTGAATGTAGGTAGGGAGCGGATAGGTCAGTCCAGGGAGGATGGACTGGTCAAGGAGGTGGGATGACGTTAGTGGGTAGGAGATGGGGGTGGGGTTTGAGGTGGGAGGAATGGTTAGGGAAGCGGGGACTAGCTGGGCTGGTTTTGGGACAAGGTTGGAGGAGGGGAGATTTTGAAGCTTGCAATGTCCACATTGATACCCTTGGGCTGTAGGGTTCCCAAGAGGAATATGAGATGCTGTTCCTGCATCTTTCGGGTGGAATCATTGTGACAATGCAGGAGGCCCAGGATGGGCATGTGGTCAGAGGAGTGGGGTTTTGGGGGAAACTGGGGGAGTTGAAATGGTTCGCGACTGGGCGGTACAGTTGTTTGTGGCGAACCGAGCATAGGTGTTCTGCAAAGCAGTCCCCAAGCCTCCGTTTGGTTTCCCTGATGTAGAGGAGGCCGGAACGGGAACGGCGGATACAGTATACCACATTGGCAGATGTGCAGGTGAACATCTGTTTGATGTGAAAAACCTTCTTAGGGCCTGGGATGCGGTAAGGGGGGAGGTGTAGGGGCAGGTGTAGCACTTGCTTTGTTTGCGGGGAAAAGTGGTGGGGCTGAAAGTTTTGTTTGGACATGTGATCATGACTGATCATTATCTTTCTCAACTTTATTTCCCATTGTGGTCCTAATCCATAGCTTTCTTTAAAATACAAAAATTTTCCATCTCTGACTTGAATATGCTTTAGAGCATTCACAGAAGAGAAAATTCCTGAAGTTGACAATTTTGTAAAGTAGCTTCTCCTGGTCTCAACCTTAAATAGCTGACTCCTTCTGAAAATATGATGTTTAGTTCTAGATACCTCAGGCAGTGGAAGACATTCTCCTAATAATGTCTACACTGATTGACTCATTGAAGAGTTTTTTTTGTCACAAAGAAATTGTTTCTCATTGTTCTGAAATCTAGGGAAATAGCCTGAGTCGACTCTATTTTTCACTGTAAGCCATCCCGGATTCCAGGAATCAGTTCAAGTGAGCCTTTTTATTCCATTATGTCTTAGATAGCCCTCATGGAATGTTTGTTTGAAACGTAAGGTTTAGACTTCGCAGCCATTGAAGTGGAAGTTCTTTGTTTATGCAGGATGTAGTGTCCTTTAGTTTTCTTCCTTTTTATAATTAATGAGAAACAGCAAAGTTTTGAGACGACCGATGAATGACTTGTCCTGGGGCGTAAGTGTTGGAAAACCTGGAAGGTTCAGTGCCATTCTCAACCACCCCCACCAAAAAAAAAGGCCTGTACTTCTGGGATTTTGGGAACTGCGGATGCTAGAGAATCCAAGATAACAAAGTGTGAAGCTGGATTAACACAGCAGGCCAAGCAGCATCTCGGGAGCACAAAAGCTGACGTTTCAGGCCTAGACCCTTCATCAGAGAGGGTCTAGGCCCGAAACGTCAGCTTTTGTGCTCCTGAGATGCTGCTTGGCCTGCTGTGTTCATCCAGCTTCACACTTTGTTATCTTGCCTGTACTTCTGGTTGGGTACCTCCTTTTGTTTGTATTTGTGCAGACCATAAACATAAAGTTTCTTGTTTCAGTTTCTCTGTTTACTTGCACCTTTTTTAAAAATTAAACAGCCTTAAAGCTTGTGGGATCTCTTCACGTCTCCTGGTTTCAGTTCTTTTAAAATTAGCTCATGTCCTTAAAATTGTCGTTCAATTAGAGCAACGTTTTTCATTACAACTGTATGACCTATTTCAACAAATCATGTTACTACATTTTTTTAATATTGAAGATCTGTTCAGGGAAGTTAATTTGTGCTCAGTTGCAACTAGCTTACTTTTAAGGTGGGCTTGTTGCACTTGACTGGGAGATCTTTTTTTTGATGTTTATTTTTGCGTACACCACTCTTGTTTCAGGTTAGGAACTTTGTTTTAAGTATGTATATGATTTTACAGTTCTGCTACAAATTTAACTTGGTTTCCTTTCTAAATGTTGTCATGCCCCGAGCGATGTATATGAGGTGTTGCTCATTCACAGTGTCTGAAGGCCTCCATAGTGACTCCACTGATATATGCAGCTAGCGCAGTAATTCAGACAGACTGCTGCTACCTCCTGAGCCTCTGACCTTGGCCAAAGCTGGTTTCGGGACTTATGATTCGGGGAGAAATTGGGCAGCTTTCTGCACCTGGTTTGCTGTTCAGCAGCCCTCCTATTCTTTCCATCTGGAATGTTGTGTTCAGACCATGCTTCAATTATCTGCCATTGCTTGTTTTTGGAACATGCCTGTGGAGAGTTGCTTTGACATGTCACTGGGAGCAGCATGTATGTCATTAGCAGAGGAGGCATTGGAAAGCACAGGATGAGGAAATCTAAACGAAAGCTTGCTGTTTGTTTCCAGACCTGATTTATTCCTAGGTACCAGACAGACTGCAGGGGTGAAGAATGCTACCTGTTGTGCCACACTTAGCTAGCAAAATCTATTACCTTAACTTGGAATGTTTCACGTTGTTCACATGGATTTTTGGTGCTCCATAACGTGTATTTCTGCATGCTGTGAGCAAAGACTGGAAAAGCGAGCTCCAGCATCGGAACCATTTATTTTAATGCGTGTAACGGTGCACATCCTGTTCCCAGCACCAATTGGCATTTTCATGGTTTTGTGATTATCTTCAATTTGTTGGAGCATTTTATTATTTTACAGCTTTTCCAAAAGTCTTTTTTATCAAATTTTGAAAACGTTTGTTTTAAGTTTTTAAGAAAGGAATAGCTGAAACCAGTTTTTATTCTGTTGCCGCAAGTAATTCTGTGAAGCCCCTCTTGCAACCATTCCTATTCTGGTAATGAGACATGTGCTTTTTCTCTTCTTAACTGCTCAGTGTACGTGTGGGATCATCCATTATTTCATCTTTCAATATTTGTATATTCATCAGCCTGTCAGTAGTACATCAGTTCCTAATGATCATATTGTGTCCTACTGAAAGAAAAGAACTCCACATTGTCCATTTATGTAACCAGCAGTGGGATTTCATCAAGCAATAACTCCTTGCTCACAGCCATTAAAGAGTAGTAAATGTTTGCCTTGGAATTTTGATTCTTGCTATGTGCAAGGTGGTATATTTGTTGCTAAGACTTGGAAGTTGCAATGTTATTAAATATGAATTTGCATCTGAAAATTTTTGAAGGAAAGTGCTTTGTCACTAAATTCAAATAGATCTGAACCCACCCATACATCAATGCCCCTGTGAAACACACAATCTCTCAAACCCCTCCAAAGTAGTTCAACCTTCTCTTTCAAAAGTCTAGCCTGTGAATTACCTTGTTGATTCCTCCAACGCTGACTCCGTCAATGACTATTCACCTCCTGACAATAGAATTTTTCTTTCCTAAGATTCTGTTCTTCTAGATTTAAGATTCTGCTCTACCTCCTATTTGTGGGCATGATGCCAGCTCTTTTGTAGACGACTAGCTTCCCTACACTGCCACTGCTCCTGGGTTTCTGCACAGCTAAGATATGGCATCTCAGACATTGTCTTCTGTGATGCAATGTTTTCTCCAATATGGAACCAGTGAACTTCTCTTTTCTTACATTACCTGGATTTCTTTTGAGCCCTGATTTCCCAGAACTAGAAAACAACCTTGTTCCTACTGCCCGATGCCTTTTTTTTTAAACCTTGCTCTTGAGTGTTGTAACATTTCTGTCATGGGATTCCCCTTCTATTATGGCACTATACAGTGCCCTGGCGTGCTTGTTTCCCTGTCACACCATGCAGGTGCCCTCTTTGTCGAATAGCACAGTGGGTCAGTGGTTAACACATTGCCAGGGACCTGGATTTGATTCTAGGCTTGGGTCTGTGTGGGGTTTGCATGTTCTCCCCTTGTCTGTGTGGCTTTCTGCCAGGTGCTCCGACTTCTCCCGCCCCCCCACCCAATCTAAAGATGTATGGGTTAGGTGGATTGGCCGTGTTAAGGTAGGTGGGATGTTCTTCAGAGGGTCAGTGCAGGCTCTCTATTGAGAGGAAGGGCCTGTTTTTACACTGTAGGGAATCTATGATTCTGTCATTGTCCAGATGGCAAAGCTCTTTGGCTTTAGGAATGAAGCTAGAACAGAGCATGTGTGGCCTATCATGCCATTGCAGCCTTCATGTCAACCAATTCTCTTTGATCTGCTGTGAAACTGAGTGTTGGCCTCTGGCCAGAATTGAGGGGAGTTAGAATTCTGGAGCAAAGTATATCCTTCCTCAAATATCATAAGTGCACACAGGCATTCGGGGCATGAACCCACAAAGCCTTGAATAGTTACAGCACTTCACCTGTTGAAGGAGCAGTGCTTTGAAAGCTTGTGGTTTCAAATAAACCTGTTGGACTGTAAGCTGGTGTGGTGTGACATCTGACTTCATCCACCCCAGTCCAACAGCAGCACCTCAATGACATGGCTATACAGTTATAGCAAGACTTCCTTTTATTCTTGAGCACCAATCCCTATGTAATAAAGGCTAGAGTTCTATTTGCAGATTAATTGTATCTGCTTGCTAACACTGTTCTTTTTGTCAAGTACACCAGAGTCTGAATGTTGGTGTTCAAAAGTTTTTTTTTTGACATCCTTGTGTCACAACTGTGCTAGGTGTGTCCTTAGTGGACTGTGAAGTGTTAACTTGTAGCTCACTTAACAGCACAGCTTTAATGCCAGTACAATAAATTCACTGCAAAACCCCAGTTGGAATTACTCAAGTAAAAATCTGAAGTCATTAACTAATAAGAACATGAGATGCAAAGTTGGTAAGGACAGTAAATTCATATGAAAATAGGATCACCGTTTAAGCGCAGTGCTGGAAAACTTTTTCTTTCAGAATTAAGGAATTGAAATCCTGAAGTCAGATTCAGTGGTTGTGGTGGCTTCTGTAGTTGAATACTTGGAGCTCCCAAAGTCGGATTGAGCAAAGCAGGTTCTGGTGGGGGGAGTTGTGATCAGAGATAATGGGAACTGCAGATGCTGGAGAATCCAGGATAACAAAGTGTGTAGCTGGATGAACACAGCAGGTCAAGCAGCATCTTAGGAGCACAAAAGCTGACATTTTGGGCCTAGACCCTTCAGGTCTAGGCCCGAAACATCAGCTTTTGTGCTCCTATGATGATGCTTGGCCTGCTGTGTTCATCCAGCTCCACACTTTGTTATCTGGCGGGGGAGTGATGGTTCTGTGTGGTTAGCTTTTACATAGAGCACATTAAGGCCCTTGCTAACTCTGTATAGCAGTCCTTTTTTATTTGAGTTATTTTCTCCTGCCTTCCTACTGAGAATCATCATGCTAATAATGTTGCCACTGAGTGGATGTGGTTCTCAACAAAATGGTTGCTCTCTTATCTTATATGGATTGAAATATAGAATTGCTGCTTATTTTTTAAGAAAAAACTAGCTGGTGGTTTGTCCATATTAGTGATTTTGGGTTGCAGAGGCCTGGGAAACCAACCCTATCCACTATCTTCAGTCCAGGCAATGAACTTGTAACTGCCCCAGTTGTTAGCTGGTATGGCTGTCATTGTTAAGTTATGGTGAGCTTGGGGAAGCCAGCAACTCCTCCAGAGAAGCTGCTGTCCAGAGTTTTCTGTTTTGTCCTTGGAGATATCTGTTGAGGTTTTTTTTTAAATTTGTGACTTATTTCCAAGTTGGGTATAGCTGAATCCCAAAATCTGCTAGAGGCCACATGGGTTAGTCATGTGACATATGGGAACTATCAAGGGTCTTTGTCCACTTCAAATAGAGCTGAGCTTTCTTCATAGAACATACCATTATTACATATTGTGGCATACAAAATGTATATACTTTTATTACTGAAGCGAATAATCTCCAACTGCCTAACATTTCTATCTATTATCTCTGTTTGCCTTTTAATGTTTTCTTGTCCTCTTTCCTGTGTAGCTGGGTATTGTCAGTAAACATAAATATTTTATCCCTATTTTGCCTTGCACTATCATTTTTTGGTTTTTTTTGCTCTCTTGTCATTTTTTTTTACCCTCCACTCTATTACAGGCTTCCATTTTTGACGTTTCCCCATACAGTCACCATTACACCACCTCCTGCCCAAAGGCATAAAATCTGTTACATCTTCTGGTTAGGGTGCACAATCTTTGATCTGAAATGTTATTTCCATCTCTTAGGAGTGTTATCTCACTCATGTAATTCAGCATTTTTTCTGTTGTTTAATTTCATCTTTTAAACATCCATATGGAAGGTTTACTTTGTTGCTTGGTGATCAAAACCTGTTGTTACAAATGTGCTGGTGAAGCCCTGGTAGCTGGTGAAAAGCTTGCTTCTCTTCTCTTGGCAAAGAAATGTTAGAGGTAATTGCAAATTAGAGACTCGCATTTGCATTCATTGAAAGAAATGTTGCACTTAAGGACATTTTTGATAATTATTTTGAAATATTTTAACCTTTGCTGTCTGGATTGTGAAATCTGATTTGAACTGGAACTATTAGTTCAGTGGAGAAAAGCAAGTTTACACTTTTTAATATGAATACACATGTATATTGCACAGAAAGATCATGGCAACTATCCAAATTAGCTTGTTCTGCTTTAGTTCAGCTAAAAGGTGAATAGAAAAGAGGTTTGGGAGTAAGTCTGGTAGTGTTGGGAAATGTTTCTTTTTCTTGTCTGTGTTAGAGTCAGAGGACTCTGAAGGACCATATTGGGCCATTGAAAGGTTGCCAAAGATCAATGGGAGAGGAGTCTTTTTGATAGGGTAGACAAGCTGGATAAGATTAATAGTTTGCACCAATCTTCACACTCAAAATATTGTTCAGAAACTGACAGCATTAATTGGAACTGTTTAAAGTTCATCAGGATTCTTCTTTTATAGGAATAAAGAACCTTGATGGATCTGTTGTTAGGACAAGATGATATTTCAACCAGAGAGCTTGAGCAGGCAAGGTAGTTACTGTGTGAGCTTTCCTGGAGCTTTAGTAGCTCATTAGAGTTGGGAGCTGTTCCCTTGGGCTGAAAGGATGTTTATTTAGTATGGATTTTGCTTAAAAACGGCCAAGGTAACAAGAAGTTTGAAGTCTTTGGGGGAAGAAAGGCCAGGCCTCCACAGTTGGATTGCTCATTGACTATTCTGGTGACTTCTGAAGAACTGCAGTCTGGTAGATGTTACCTAACTGAACTAAGAGCTGTTGATAAGACAGTAGGCAGATTGTTCTTTCCTACAATGCAGAAAGTTCTGTGAAATTGGATATATTCTGCTGTGATAAGTTGAGTGCTGGCAGAAAATACTTCTGTGCAAAAAATCTTGGTGACCAGCTACCCTAAAAATAACTAAGTACACTCCCTCTTTTTTTAGATACAGGCAAAACTATAACACCTAGATTTCTTTCCATACAGCAGTTGTCTCCATGGTGTTCCTGCAGAGTGAGTAAAGTTATTAAACCCCACCTCTTGTCATGACATGAAACTTCTCAATATTAAACATAGTTTACCAAATGTGAATCCAATCTTCTGCACATAGAGGTGGGCTTGCATTAGTTTGGCATCCTCCAGAGTCCCAATTGTAATGCTTAACTTTGCATTACTTACCTTCTTAAATATTCATATCTAGTTATTGATGAAATTAATGATGATTATAAGAGTAAAGGTCTCAACTTTAAACTCTGTGTGACACGTCAGCAGTTTGGTAATGTTCTGTCTACATGGTTGTGCTTGACATTTCTCACTTTATTGAAGCACCTTAACCCTTTTCCATAAGATTACACTGAATAGTATACCTTACAAGAGGGTACATCATCAAACTTTCCCTAGGTGTCCAGGGAGACCATGGCAACTGGTTTTCCCTAATACGTTAGCTTAGTAATTTGCTTGCATTTTTAATGTTATTAAGTGACAGCATGCTTTTTTTAAATTCAGAATCTGTTTCGTTTCTCTGCCTGCTTCTCTCTCTCATTATAAGAGCTCTTGATATATGTGACGCATTTAAGCCTAACTAATGGGCCTTGCGTTAAGTATTGGCACTAAGTAAAGATATTTAAAAAGGACAACAATGTTGACATCTGTCCAATTGGAGGAATCGGCATTGATGTAAACAAACAGTCAAATTATGAGCAAGGAAGATCTAGTCACTTTGTCATTCCTAGCTAGTTCTGCAGTCTACAGGCCGTATCTGCTTGTAGATTTTGTCTCTTCTGTGTTAATGCACTCAATGAGTCTTTAAACTAACATTAGCCTGTTATTTTTAAAATATTCAATAAATTGCTTGTTGGCATTGGAAGTATATGCCTCCTATACCAAAGATGATTTGATGGTTAATGCTTAACCACTTTGTGGCTGTGGGGTCCACGAATATGAAGCACTATTACAATTAGGAGTGATGAAGAACAGGATCTATCTGAAGAAGATCCTTAGAACCAGGCACTGGTTTCCATCACAACAGGCTTGGAAGCTGAACCTGTTCCTTATTTTGAATTCTCATCACTGTAAATAACAATTTTATTCTTCACAGCAGAGCCCACTGCTGTTAGAACAAAGAACAAGGAAAATTGCAGCACAGGAACAGGCCCTTCGGCCCTCCAAGTGGAACATGATCAAAATTTAAAGGAAGCGCAAAATATTTTTGGTGGAAAACATCTATATCTCAAGCATCCATGATAGCCTATCCGAGAGATCTTTTTTCCAATGTTTTAGTAGTTTTTAACTGTGCTCTGTCCTCCCACGTCTGCAAAACTGCTGCCAGGTTTGTTCACTATCTTCTTTATCATCACACTTTTCAATTAATCTAATAGTGGCTTCAGTTTCCTCTTTTTTTTTAATTGCACGTAGTGCTTGCAAGTTTCTGCTCAGCAGTGGGCTTCACTTGAACTCCCGAGCAGCTAATGAAGATTTTATTTTTGACTGACCTGCAGGGAGAGTTCTGAACTTGCTGGTTATAGAAGGAAGCGGTTCCCTAAAGATAGAAAAGGCTAGGAAAGCAGAGCTTCATTGCAAGCTTAACACCAGAAGATCCTCTTTTTTTTATTTTTTTGGTCGCAATATGGAGTTTGTTAAACACTCGACCCATTTGTCACTGGCAGATGAATGCCCATTTTAATTTACCTTGAGGTCTACAATTCCTGTTTATGTGGCAAAACTCCATCAAAATGTTGTGGCAGTGTTTTAAAGCATTCCACCAACTAGAGATGGGTGGCAAAGACTGATATTTGCTCTGCTAACAGTTCCCCTGAGGCTTTTCTGCATTCTCTGCAGCAGTTATTTCCCTCTAGATTTGTTTGGCCATACGTTTGTTGGTGGCGTTGTGCGGTAGTAGCGTTTGGACAAATTACCCATTACTCAAACGTGTGGGTTTGTGCTCCCATCCCTAGAATTAGATTTGAAATTTCAAGACTCGGACACAAACTCTAGCCTCTGTATCTGAATGCTGAGACTCCAGTTGCAGTTCTGAGGATGTGAGTACAAACTCTCTGCTAACATTCCAGCGCTGAGGGAGTGGTGCAGTTCTGAGCTGCTGTCTTTGGCCTGGAACATTTCATGCATGTAAGAAGCCTGATACTGTAAAGATTCTGTGGTCCTCTTTCCAGAAGAGCACCATGTTCCTTCGCTGTCTTGGCCAATGTTAGTTTTTCAACCAGCATCACTGTAAAAGAAATAATATAGTCATTTGTCACATTGTGTTGGCTACTTTTGCTGAGAATCTGTTCTGTACAATCACACACCTTTTTTGGTGGGGAGAGAGGGATTGTTTTAACCACTGCCATTGCTTTAAGTTGTCAGAAACCAAAACTCGGAATTTGGACTGAATTTGAATCAAATGTTTTCTTTTGCAGGGAATGCTATCAAGCTCCATGCTTGTAATTTGAGGTTGTTGCAAGCACCCATGAGCATTAACGACATCAAAATAAACACTTTTTTAGTTTTGACCTCCCTCCCCCAACCCCCATAGTCACAGTATGATGCTGAGAATGTTTGTTTGAACATTGTGGTTGTTCTTTTTTTTGAAGATAAATCGTACCCATTAAAACATGAAAATGTTTATTGGATGAACTGTTCTGTGGGAACTTCATTGGAAAAGTGCTATAATGGTTGGATGCACATGTAAAATTTGTCGTGTCGCGTGCGCGTTCACACAGCAAATTCAGTTTTGTTGCAAAGAAATTTGACTGCTAATGCAAAGTTTAGGTTTTATCCCAAATTGACTCCAAATTAAGTGAAATTATGTGAGAGACATGGAATTGCCACAGAAAATATCAATAACCTGAAAATAAACTGGCAAGGAGAGATGGAACAGAAAACAAGAATGGTGTCTTTGTAGCAAGTTCAAGATGCCGCCCTTCCCCACATAGATCCAGCAGGAGTAGGATCACTATTGGATAATGTAAATGCATCTGGAGCAGTCAGCATAGGTAAATTTTAGTTAATAGTCAGCATAATGTAGAAAGGTCTTATGCAATAGTTACAATTTGATCTATTTTCTTAGATGGGGCGAGAGGGGTATCTCATTTTGACGGGGTGAAAATGGAAATGTGATTAAACGGGATAAAAATTTTAAGGTAAAATAGCCATGTGAAACATTTGATATGTTGGTGGGCTGCTGATGTATTCTGTTTTCGAAAAAGCAAATAATGAAAAGCTTTGGATGAATGAAGAGAGGAAATTACCTGTGAAACGTTAGGAAAAGGAGCACATTTTGCATGATTGTAAGCAAAGAGGAACTGTGAAATCAAATTGAGTAGAATAATTGAATCTTTATTCAAAAATATAATCGTTAAACATTTGAAACTGAAAATACATTTGTTCTATGCTGACCATACTTGAAAGTTTTATGCTTGACCAACCTTAATAGACTCTCTTTTGAAGGAATAAAGTAATTTTGAGGTATTATCTTGATTTTTAATTGGTTTCTGACTAAAGTACTCCATAGTAGAGTCATGATGAAAGAGGCCAGGACAGGAATAACTGGGGGACCAAAGTGTATGAACAGTAAATTGAAGAGAAACTCTGTTTAAGATTAGAATGTGCATAGTGTTAGCACAGAAGTCACTGAGCCAAACAAATAGTGTATTTAAGAGGCAGCTTGGTAAGGTCATCAAGGAGACCGAGACAGAAGGATATGCTGGTAGGGTTGGATGAGGAATGGTTGGAAGAGTGTCTTGTGAAACATGCATTCGAAGTGTAATTGGCTATGTTTCAGTCCTGAATAGATTGTTCTGTATCTCCTTCAAGGCATTTGGCTCTCTGTTCTCTGCTCAGATCTTGGATAGGGATGCAAACCCTGCTTTGGATGAGTTTCCGAATATTTCTTGATGACCTCTCAACTCAACAGTCTGGCCTGCTCGAATGACTGACTGACTGACTGACTGACTCTTTTTTTTCCGTCTCCAATGGTTTAATAACCAAAAGCGAGGAATGAAAATTAGGGGAAAAACATGCATGTTTTCTGCTGGGTTGCATACTGCAGTGTACTGGACATTTTATTGGTTAAATCCCAGAAACTCCTATGAGTGTTTTTGGGAGGTTGACCCCCCCGCCAAAAAAAATTGGGGATTCGAGCTCCATTTGCATTTATTCAATTTACAGTGTAAGTGGAAAGCTGAAGCGATTTTGGGCAAATTAATCTAGCAAAAGCTTTTTTAAAAACAAGCAGAATCATACTTGAAAACTAAACACAAAAATATATTTTTGCATTTACTAGTCCATATTTGTAAAGTGATTTAAAGATTATGTTTCTTTACTGTTAGCAGAAATGCAAGTGACAAGCAATTTACAGACTAAATTATTCAATGCTGTGTTTTTAAAAAGAAAACTGTCACGGGAAGAATCCTTGGGAAGAAGCTGTGTTTGGAATGCTGCTTGTGTTCTGGCATCTTTATTTTGTGATTGTAAAATTCCCCAATGACTGAACTTCCACATTTGCGTTTTCAACAAAAATAGCAGGAGGCCATGTGAAGCTTGGTGTTCTGACTTTTTAGTACTCGGGCAGGACCGGGAGATGTGCATGTAGCAGTGGAAGTATCTTTGCACTTCTTAAAAATTAATAAGAAAGGAACAGTCATGATTAATAGATTTTATGGCTGTTTTCTCCCGAAGTACTTGTCCGAGGTAAAGTGTTATCCTACATCTGCCACGAAACGGAACTGGGCCTAGTGTCATGGTAGGAGCATAGCAGAATGACAGACGGGAAGAGACAAGCTGGTCTCTGGAGTTTGTCCAAAAGATGATCACTGCATTGTTATCAGTAATAATGGCTACTGTTCTTCCACTCATAGCAATGCAATTCTGCAGATGTGTCCTCGCTGAGGAGAGGCAACAATAAGAGACTGTAAAAAGTAAGCACCCAAAGAGCCAAACCAAGGGAGAGGGTCCTAAAGCTCAAGAAAATTTCTATCCAATTCCCTCGGCTGTTTAGAAAGTCCAGAGGATCATGTGGACAGTGTGTTTATTATTTAATCCTCTTCACCTTATATAATATGATCTAATCTGTGCTCCAGTTAGAAATTGATCCAGCTTCTTGGAGGTACGTCAATGAGTTACATTGACCAAATCAGATGGCTGTACATTTTACGCAGGCATTGTCTAACGTCTGATTCCTACTCCACGTTGTTTTGAATTCTTATTTCCTGATGTCCTGCAAACTCTTAAACTGGAATAATTGATCACTCGGGCTGCCATCTTGCTCTTTAATTGAACTTTGTGATCTCAAGCGGGTTGCTTCTAAATCCGCATTGTTCTGAAGTTGACCAAGGTCCTCGTGCCTTTTTCGGTAAATGAAGAATTTTCTCCTGCCTCTGCTCACAATGTCACTATCACTTTGCAGATTGAGGGAGTCAGAACTGGGCATGGTACATAAGATGTGGCTTGTGAATCTGTTTAACCAATGAGTTTCGAGGCATTGTGAAATACAGTACACTGACAGTGGCAGCAGAAGTTAACTATGACTGTAAGCCATGTTTTTCTCCCTCACCCTGACTGACTTCATTGCAAATTGTTTTGCAGTTGTCATGTTGTGCTGTGACCTTTTTTCAATGTTTCTGAACAGTGTTTTTGAGTGCCTGTGCTGCTTTTTATGTTTTAAAAAAAAACTAATTTAGGTGCTACAAACTAGTAGACCTTATGTTTTACTGCTTCATTCACAGCTACCCAGACTGATTGATTTTTTTTTTTGGATTCACTCCATGTTGCAGTCATGGCTCAGTGGGCTGCTCTCTTGCCTTTTTTGAGTGACCAGGTTCTGGATTCAAACCCTACTGCAGGTTTTTCCACAAAATGGAGCACTGACAGTTCAGTGCAGCACTGTCTCACCATCAGAGGTGCTGTCTTTGCAATGAGTCATTAACCTGAGGCTCTAACTGTCTGCTCAGTGGATGGGGCACATCTTACAAACAGAAGCAATGGCGATAACCCTGGTGTTGTGGTCAATATTTATCCCTCGGTCAGCATCACGTTGCTGTTTGTGGTTATGCCATCAATGCAAGTTGGCTTTTGTAGTTCCTACGTTGCGTTCAGAACATAATTCCATAAATAGTAGGGGGGGGGAAAATATTGCAGGCGTCCAGTCATCTGCCTCTTTGCTCCAACATTTGAGCACCTCGTTTTGGGCTGTGCAGGAAATTTATCCAAGTTCTTGCTGCCGCTTGATTCAAAAGTCTGCTTTCTGTTTCTGTTTTTGACAAATGCTTGTTTTCTATGTGCAGACTATGACCATCTATGCATCTTAATCTGCTCTCTTGTCTCCACGAATCATGGTGCCATATCATGACACAGTGCTGGATCGCACCTTGTAGAGTGAGTAGGATTGAGTCTGACTCCGAAGACATGCGGTCATCAGTTTAGCATGTGTTAAAGATTATGTAGCTGTATCTGAAGGTGAGAAGGAGCGTTTTCGTAAATGTCTCTACTAGCACTCATTGCTTGAACAACTCAGAAAAAAGCGATCAGGTAAGTTAGCATCATTGATATTTCTGGGGGTTTGCTGATGCAGTTTTCTAACGTTTGAGCAGTGACTATACCTCCAAAAGTACTTCATTAATTACTAACCACATAGATTTGTGACCTGGTTCTCCTATTTGCTGACCATTGTTAACTGCTGTGTCACCTCCCAGGCTCTTTATGCCCATCATTTTCGAATCAGCTGTCCTCCCTCTACTCCTTAAAACAAACCTACATTTGATCCCCTTCCATCCCTCCCCCTCATTTTGTAAATAAGTGCTCACCTTCAAACCATGGGCTCATCTTTTCTCTAACTCTCCATTTGAGCCTCTTCATTCAGCTTTTTTCCCCTACCAAAGTACCAGACTGGCTTGATGTGTGACTATGAGCAGGGTGAGTAATCCCACCTTATCCCTCAAACTATGTGCAGCTTCAATTGCACCATCTTTTTCTAATGCCCCTCCAGCAAGGGCCATTTTTTAGCCCTGCGCATGTATTATCCCATTCTGACCTAGTTAATTGTAGCCAAAGAATCACACCTAATGACTTCTCTTCACAATCTCACTATATAGTAGGATCTCAACCTGTTTCTCATTTATATGTTGCCACTTGATGACATTATCTGAAAACATAACATAACAGCAGTTTCCACATGTCACACTGATGTCCATTTATAGCTCGCTCGCTTGCTGTCTCTCTCTGTCTCGCGCTAATTCTCCATGGTGCCTCAGTTGTCAGACCACTTATCTGACAGTCATGATTGGATGAACCAAATTTTCTATCACTCTAGTGCTGGGAAGACTGAAATCCTCATTCCTGTTCCCTGGCTCAAACTGCACTGTCTTATCCATGGGTTCCATCCCTCTCTCTGGCCTCTGCATTTTGGATAATAGTTGGTTTGCAATCTGTCATATTTTACCAAGATGTGAGCTTTCAGTCTCCTATCCAGCACGTCTTACAGACTGCCCATTGCTACCTCATCCTGTCAGTTCTTTGCCTCTGCTGTTCTACTGAAACAGCAATCTCCACTAAGTTAGTTTCAGACAAATATCCCTATGTAATCCTCAGGCCCTTGTGTTTTACCCTCCGTGACCTGAAAGTGATAAGAGGTTGCGCCTCCTATGCCTTAACATGCAGTAAGTGCTGTTCACCTGTCACCCTGTGCTTGCTGACCTATATTGGCTGCAATTAAAATCCTCATTTTTGTCATGTGGCTCCATCCCGTCCCTATCTCTCTTTACCTCTGCTTGCCTGACAACCACTAACTCTGCTCCTCTGATTCTGATCTCTTGGTCTGATTTTGTCTGTTACACCCATGGTGGTTATTCCGTTTAACTTTGGGATTCAATCCCTGAAACCCTCCACCCTTGTACAGTGTTTTCCTCCTTTTCAAGTTTCCACTTTAAACCACGCCCCCCTTTTTTTTTATTTTTTAAAATTTAGTGACCAAGCTTTCATCTGATGGAGTGATTTCATGGTGACGTGACTTCTTTGTTTCTGTAGTCCCTTGTGAAATTCCTTGGTCAGTTGCTACCTTGGAGATGCTGTATAATTCAGGTCATTAATGGGTTGCAAAAGCCATGAAATGTGTGTAGAAAAGTGAGGTTTTTCTCCCCAGAGGGTGCTACCACGCATCTTGATCCCCTCCTATCCGATGGGGTGGGGGTAGCCCACACTTTTGACATCGTAGCAGTTGGGAGAGAGATGATCAAGTCTAGGACAGGTGATTTTTCTTGAAGAAAAATGTTTATTCCTGAAGAATAATATGAAGCATTTGGGAACCAGTGCCTAACATTTTTTTTGTACCAAATGTGGAGCTGTTCTAATTGCCAGAAATACCTGTTTCTAGCTTTTTGAATGGCGTCCTTGTTGAAGCCTATGCTGTTGCAAGATTTAGATTTAGGTTTCGGTTAAATTGTCACTTTTATGCACCCCCTGCTCGAATAGAAGTACGGTGTAAAGTGTGTAGCCACGTACAGGGTTATGGCTCTGCAAATTCATAGAAAACAATGGATGCGGTTTTAGCAGTGAATGGCCTGAATGGACGCCACTGCTTCAGAATGAAGAGTGTCTCAATTTCAGCATCTCCTGGCATGGAGTGGCCACTCGCAGAAGACCACTTCATATGGGAAAGGACTTTGCCTAATTTAAATTTTTTTTTGTTTTACAACTTACTGTTAAGTTAGGCAAGTGGGTTTTTTTGGTCTAAATGGGCAGCTGCAAATAGCATCTTATCCATCCCTCTGACTCTTTTCTATGCATGTGTTCATTAATGAAATATTCTTATTCATTTTTGTTTTGGGTGGAATGCTCCTCGTTATCTTGCCTGTGATACATAGATTAGACTCGCTGTGGCAACTGCAATTAATTCCCTTCCTACTACTTCTGCTTTGTCTCTTTGTATTATTCCTGGTTTAACAGCAACAGGTAAAGGCAGCTAGGAAAATTAGCAGGGAGGACAATAAAACCTTTGAGCTAAATTCATTCTGGCTTCTTTGATGCCCAGTTTCTCTGTTAAGCAAGTGAAGAAAATTACGAATCCATTGGAACTATTTTTCAATATTTAAGTTTAATCATTGCTGTGACCCTTTCTTAATCCGCAGACATGGGAGAGTTGAAATGGCTGTAAACTCATTGAGAAGGTTGGCTCTCGGAAAAATGGAAAGGTCAAAAAAGGCAGAAGAATCCCTCAACTGTGTTGTCTAGTGAATGTTCTTCAGAACTTCTTAAGCTTCAGTTTCACTTTCAGCACTTGGAAGTTTTTGTTCCAGATCTTTAGTAATCTGTAATCCTTTGATTTATTCCCTCAATTTATTCCTCTTTTGAGATGATTTTAAAGTACAAGTGGGTGTGATGGTAGGGGGCCTTCCATATTCCAGTGGTGGATTGCTTTTTTTTTGGCTAGCTTCACATCGCCAGGACATCCGGTTATAAGGGTTGAATCATGAATGCTGAGGAAGCAAAGAAGGGGATAAGTAGAGAAAGGTTTGTTACAGAGTTCAGGGTATTCATGATTTGTAACATATACATTTATCAATTAGCATCCATTTCAGTCTTGGAATAGAAATCATCTTGTATTTGAATAAAATAATCATTTTAAGTCAAGGTATACCCTGTAAGAAAACCTCAGCTAAAAAAGAAAAGACATGACTAATTTCATAAGCCCATTGCAGGGTATGTCTTTGCAATACTAACTACGGTTGAGAGCTCCCAAACGTGCTTCACTGTGCACATTTTCAACATGAAGTTTCTGTATTTCTTTAGATGAATCAGTGCAATGGTTTTGAATGTACTTGCCTTTATCTATGAAAATGTTGCAAGTGCTAAAATGATCAGATCGAAATGACCTGAGTCCAATCTGATTTTATCAAATTCCAGAAGTGAAAGAGAAGGTCGTCTAAACTTTTTTGTGGTTTTGCAAAGCGAGGGCAACAGTACTGTTTGCCAAAAGTTGACTAGGGCCTGTTCCTAGTAGTGAATAGCTCAGTAAGAAATGACACAAATGGTATTTGTAAGCAATGGATAAGTTTACTACTGAGTCATATAGTGGCTGTTAAAAGATCGCAACATTCTGCAGTGACTTTGTGTGCTAGCCTTTGTCGAGCTTCAAGTCCTGAGACATTGAAGTTGTAGCAAGTCTGTGATCAAATTGTTTAGCTGTACAAGTGGTAATAATAATGAATGAATGAATGATTGATTGAGGTTTGTGTAGAGAACAGTTACAGATGGATGATGGTACACCACATCAGTTGCATTATGGGGGCTTCCAGAAAAGTATTTGAAATTGGAGTTTATGGAATAGATGTGGCAGGGACAGTATGGCTGTAAAGCCAGTTGTATGTTGTGAAATGCAAAAGAAGTGAATTGTAGAGCTCTTGGATGGTGTCATGAGGTTTTCCCCAAGTGATGCGATTATGATTGCTGCTTTTCTTGGCCTGTATTAATGACCTTGATTTTTAGGTGTTCAGTGCACAATTCAAAACCTGTCAGGGTACAAAATTTGCAAGTATAATGCACCATGGGCAGAATTGTGATATCCTTCGAGGCTGGTGGACTGGGCAGACATATGGCAGGTGGAAGTTTAAATTTCACATTACTCTGTATTAAACATTTTGGTGGGTGGGGTGCGGGAAGTGGCAAGGCAATATAACATGGAGGCTGCATTTCTGAAGGAAGTGGCGGTAAAGAGGGACCTGGGATAAACGTACACACTACTAAAGGTAGCAGGGCAATAAAGACCAGAATTTGCTGTGCTTTATTCATGTTATAAATCAAGATTTATAGCACAAAAGCAAAGAGGTTGTGATGAACCTTGATTAAAACACTGGTTCGGCCTCCGTTCTGGGTGGCTCACATTGGGAAGAATGTGAAATCTTTCTCGAAGGTGCAGACGGATTTATAAGAATTGTTCCAGGGATGAATATTCTACGATTTGTTGATTAACTGTGAAGACTTCTTAAAGTATGTCAAGCATGGGATTATATACTGTGTGCAATTTGAGAATGACAGCATCTAAGAGATGTGCCAGTTGATATTTTTGTGACAATTATTGGATAATATTGAGAGCAGAGAATCTCGAGGCAGTCAAAAGTACAATCTTTGGGACTGCAGCTGTTGCAGCTTAAACTCTGCATTGAGGAAGAGAGAATTTTGTTAGAAGGAGGAATAATCTGTATAAGGAAAAGCCTAATTTATGTGCTGATGAGAGATGAGCTGTATATAACAGAATGAATAATTTGGTATGACTGACATCAGAGTTTCATGGGTGGACAGATTTATGACTTTCAAGAGTGGATGAGATTAGTCTCTTCGATATTATTGAGTGTCAGAATGAATAAAGGTTTCAAGCCATAAGTGTATCTTGTTATGCAGAGCTGTCTGATCTGGTCTGTTTGGCCAGGAAATGGTGCACTATTGTCGCTTATATCTGCTTCTGAAGCTACACGTTTTGAGACACTTGAACAAAATTTTAAAATCTGCTGGGTCTCTGGTACGTTACAGATTGAATTGGTAGCTTCATAATGGATCGAGACAGCTAGCTATCTCCTTTACAGAGAATGTTGTGCAACCAAAACAACTGGAACACAATGGAACAGGAGCAGCTATTTGGCCTTGAGCCTTTTCTGCCAGGCTGCAGATTGGCCATGATCTATCTACTGAGAATTTCCACCCATGTCAACTCCTCCAGTTTGTTTAGTCAACAAAAATGTATTGGTTTTTAAGCCAGGGCTGTCGAGGTGTGTTACATTCAGTCTCAGTCCCTGGATTTAGAAGGGAGAAAGTCATTTGGCACGGAAGCAGACCCTCTTGGTCCATCTTGTCTATGCTAGCATTTGGTCTGTATCCCTCTTCAATCTTTCCGGTTTATATGCCCATCCAGGTACCCTTTAAATGTTAGAATTGTGCTTGCCTCCACCACTTCCTCCGTGTCTCATTCCATAACACGCACCACCCGCTGCGTGGAATAAGTTGCCGTTAGGACACTTTTTAAAAACCTTTTCCCCTCTCTCTCCTTAAACCTTTGCCCTGTAGTTTTGGACTCCCCACTCCCAGCCTCACCTTGGAAAAAGACCTTGGCTATTCACTCTATCTATGCCCCTCATGATTTTATAAACCTCTACAAAGTCACCCCTCCATCTCCCACACTTCCAGGAAGGGAAAAGAAGCCCCAAGCCTACTCAGCCTCTTCCTTTTTAACTCCAGTCCCGGCACCGCGCTCTCTCTTTTCTGCACCCTCTTAAGTTTGACAACATCCTTCATATAGAAGGGCAACCAGAATTGTACGCAGCATTCTAGAAGTGGCTTCACTAATGCCCAGAAAAGCTGCAACTTGATCATAACTCCTCTACTCAATGAATTGACCAATGAAGATGAGCATGCCAAACAAAGCCTTCGCCACCCTGTCCCCCTGCGAGTCCACTTTCAGGGAATTATGCATCTGCGACCATCGGTCTCTCTGTTTGACACATGTCAAACTGCAGGAGATGGGTGAAATGGTAAATAAATATTTCATGCTGGTATTCATTCTGGATAAAAGCATAGAAGCTAGGGAACTTGGGGAAATAAATAGTGATGTCTTGAAAATGATTCCTATTGCAGAAGGGGAGGTGCTCAGATGTTATAACGTAAATAAGTTCTCTGGGCCTGGTCAGGTGTTCCCCAGAGCTTTGTGAGAAGCCAAGGAAGATATCTGTACCCACCACAGATGAGGTGCGAAAGCAATCAGCTTTATTACTTGAGATAAACACGACAAGTGGATATCTGGCTTAACCTGTGACACCCCTTAACCAGACTGACCATTTGCGCAGACTTGGCTGAACAGTTGCCAACTGGGGTGAGCTTGCAGAGGTAATAGTACCCATCGGATCAAATTTCTCCAAAGAATGAATAATTTGTAGGAGAGGTAAAGCAAAATTAAAATTGTTCTGGGAACTGGATGAATAGACATAGATATGGGGGGGTAAACAAAGGGTCACGATAAGAAATAGTTCGTTGAACGATGGTGAACTTTACATATCCCATCAATCCACCAAGAGACAGCCCCAAAAACCGTCTTTAGGCTAAATTAAGAAATAATTGAGGAAACATCTCTCTGATCTCTGACTGGAGACAATCACTGCTCATCCCATTCTGCTGCTATAAGTCGAGCCGTCCTCTCCTTTGTAGAAACTTTTGTTAAATTCTTCTTTGTAGGTCTGCGTCAAATTCACACTTTCCCCCAGTTCTGGCATTCTATCTCAGCGGTTGCCGTAGGCAGAGATTCTTCCCATTGTGTCTCAATTTTCTCATCTCTAATAATTCAAATAAGCTAATCCTTCAAACAAGATCTATTCCCTTCCTTAATTTCAGGACCTTTAACTGTTACATTTTCTTTCCATACAAGAGAACATATCCTCAGCTTACCTTGATTGGAAAGTACCTTATTAATGCTTGGCATTAAGTGGATGATTCTCCTAAAATGTCACCATATTCTTATGAGTACAAATTCTTCACTTGAGCGGAAATTTGGAAGTCTGACCTTTTTCAAACAATTGGAATGTTGATATAAGAAAAATAAGTTGCAAAAACAAGTTGGGTTTGTCTTTTTCAAAACACAACACCTGCAGTTCCTTGTTGCAGCTCTCTTGAGTTCGGACTTGAGATAAATTTTTAGAGGTTGTACACACCATAAGCTTGAATTCTGTTCACTGCAGGGGATAAAGGAGTGGATGGGGAAATGGAATAGGTGTATGTGTAACAAAGCAGCTAAATTGGACAAGGGTGATGGCAGGGAGCACTGTTCAGTGTGGTGTAAGTTCTGATTTAAGGCGTTTTTGGTTCTGAAATGGCAAATACCGATTTATGATTCTGTCAGACAGTCCTGTGCAGATGAATAGCTCTGGATCTTGAAAGAGACGGGTCTCCGCTTCACCATCCTGGCAGCAAATACGATAGCAGTGCTGGTCTATTTTTAATCAGCGTATAATGACAAACCTGTGGAAGAGGTGGGATTTAAATCCAGACCTTCCAGCTCCAGATAGAGACACTATATCACTGCGCCACAAGATCTCTTAGGATAGCAATGTGACTCTTACTTCATTGCTGTTGTGTAATAAACTGCATCTTGATTAAGATGAGAGCCTCTTCTCATTAGACATCAGAGTGGCTTTTGTCTATGACACTGGACCAAGTGGGATCTGGAGCTCCCAGCCTGAAGGGGAGATGTTGGCAACAAATCTACCGGAGGGTGGTTGAGTCTGGTTGGCTCATCATCATCCAATACGATGAGCAGTGGTGAAAATTCATCATAACGGAAATTTGGAATCGCCTCTTCTCTTCACTGTCTACTCACCTAAACTCCCTGAGGCTGCTCAAATCCAAATAACCAGACCTTTAAACTTGTGCAGAGATAGCAAGAGCTGCAGATGCTGGATTCAGAGACATTAGACAATAGGTGCAGGTGTAGGCCATTCGCCTTCAAGCCAGCACCATCATCATGATCATGGCTGATCATCCGCAATCAGTGTCCTGTTCCTGCCTAAAACCCTTGATTCCATTATCTTTAAGAGCTCTATCCATCTCTTTCTTGAAAGTATCCAGAGAGTTGGCCTCCACTGCCTGCTGGGGCAGAGCATTCCACACAGTGTGGAGTTGGAGGAACACAGCAGGCCAGGCAACTGAGCAGCATGAAAGTTGAAGTTTTGAGTTGGAACTCGTCTTCAGAAATCTTGTTTTCTGAAGAAGGGTCCTGACCCAAAACGTCAACTTTCCTGCTCCTCTCATGCTGCCTGACCACCTGTGTTCCTCCAATTCCACACTGTTACCTATCAACCTGTGCGTTGTTGTGAACCCCTGAGCTTAAAAATACAATCCTTTTATAGACAGGGTTGGCAGCCTCGCTGATTTTGATTGTTTGGGGGTCATGCAGTGTTGACAGTTGATCTCCAGGGAGCTTGAGTGAGGCTGCAGCTTCTGAAACAAGAAGCAAAGGCAGTTTTGTTTTGAAAAGAAAACATAATAAGCCCCAAGTATGTGACTGCCTTTTAAAAACAAAATTGAATCAATTCTGAGCTACTGCACATAAAAGATGTTGTTTTTGTTTTGAAAATGGTAAAATAATTTGTGAAACCACTGGGCATCTCTGGTTGTTGTTTTTTATTTTGTAGCACTGAATAAAAGCAGGAATCTTTGATCTAATTGGAGGCATTTAACTGAAAGCAACAAATGCTGGAGATCAGAATGGGTCAGACCACATTCTTGGAGACACAGCAAGCTAGACTCAGCATTTGAGTCGAGATGACTCGTCATCAGGGCTGACGTGAAGTGTGGAGGGAGCAGCACTGATATAGCTAGGAGTGATGGAGTGCAGAATATTGGGGGGGTGGTGGGGAAGATGTTGATCGTTCAAATGAAGAAGTGATTGGAATGTGAGTGGCAGAGCGATGGCGTGTCTAACTGGAAAGAGCACACAGCGGAACTGAGGTTGGAGGGCGCGGGGGTGAGGTTGAAGAGGACAAGGTGACAGAGAATGTAACAAGTGAAGCAAAAAGAAAGGTAAGGAACGGGAGTTGCTTCACAGTTTGAAGGTACTGAACTCCATATTGAGTCCAGAAGGTTGTAAAGTGCCCAGTCTGTTTATCTGATGTGCTCAAGCACAGGGATAATGGGAACTCAAGCACAGGCTTCACTTTGTGATGCAAGACTTCCAAGCCGATTACAGCAGTGTTGTGCCTGAGTGCACTTGGGTCTCTGCTCCAGAAGCTCTACCGTGGTGTTTTATCCCATGGTGTGAGACAATTTTAGTTGAAAGAGTTGAGTAAGCTTCTAAGAATCAAGCATATCACACAGTTTTGCTCCCTTGGTGAAATTGCTTGTTCTTAGTGGGATGACTGACAAACGAGTTGCTTCTGATTTAGTTTGCCGTCAGGTCTACACTGGGATTTTTGGACTTTTAAAGCTTCAGCAATCCAAATAAAAATCTTTCTACTTGCATCTCCTTTCCCTTCCCAAATGAATGGATTGTTGCCAATCTATTGACTCTCATTACAGTGGTTACATGGTGGAAATGCCATTCCTGAGTTAATAATAACACACGTTTGTGAAGTTGAAGGTGTGAATTCCGTTGTTTAATCCAGGATGATATCCTTAGCTGGAAAGTGTAATATCATCTCTCTCTTTAAACTGTAAAAATATGCAATGATTTCAGAAGTTGTGGTCTTAACTCATGTGATCAAGTGACTTGACGTTTTGTGCCCGTACTTGTCTCGGACGTTTTCAAATTCCTTTGAATTTGTTCAAAGTTTGTTTTTAATTTTGTGGCCTTTGCCGTCCTTCAAGTTGGTAGCGGGTGTCCACTGCTGATGGTCCATCTGTTCTTTATTTGTGCGTTGAAGCTTTTAATGGACGAGGGTACTTTTTTTTGACATTTTCAAAATGCACTATCAAATTAGTGATGGAGCAAATTACAGCTTTCATCACAAGGCAGAATTCAACCTTTGCATCTTGGTAATGGATACTTTTTGAGGTTAGGAAGAGACTAGTTGCGAATGTTGCATGCAATTTCCTGTCTGGAATTCTACACCATGTGAAGTAGTTTGTTTTCATTTTTGTTATTTGTAACTTTTTACTTGTTTTACTTCAGTGCTCGGAAAAGTGCTTAAAATTATGGTATTCCTATCACACAAACTTTCCCAGTTTACATTGGGAAATAAATTCCTATGCCATTGTGTAATTACTATGTTTGCCACTTAATTAAGCTGGTGCCTGCATGATGGGCCAGTGGACACTAACACCTCCCATGCTATTAGAAACTGTGATTCTGTGACTTGCTTTTATTGTCCTTTCTTTGTTTTAGTTTTTGCCTTCAATTAAAAATTCCAAGTAGGAAATTTTAGTCACTGAATTTTTAAGAAAACGTATCAATTGTTTTCCACTTGATGAATTCAACAATATTGCCACTTTAATTGCTACTCATTCAGGCTTCTGGCCACAGTAGCTGGGGATGCCCAGTCATTCCCGTGTCTTTGTCTTTGTCTTTGTTATTGATTCCAAGACCCTCCGCTCTTAGCTTTTTGATTTCCACATTTCTTATCTATTGGCCTGCATGCCAGCTTCTTTTTGCAAGGTGCCAGTCAGCCAATTTCCAGAGGAAAGATAAACAGCTTATAATAAACCCAGGGGTAATTGAATGTGAACATATTGCTCGTACTGGAGTTCTGTCTTTTTTTTTTGAAGTATACAAAATGATTTGGGGGTTCTTCAGGTACTGCCCCTGCCCCTGAACCCAAAGGCTCAGGCTAGCACCCCACTTGCTTCAGAGGTGTGTAATAACAATTATCCAAACAGTCGATTAAAAATATCGCCAAGATGAGTAGGACTGTGTGTGTCATTTATAAACTTCCCTGTCTGTCTTTTCTTTTTGGGTTGTACTAGATCCTTCTATTTCTGGAGCCTGAGGAAGGGTCACTGGACTGGAAACACTAACTCTGATTTTCTCTTCACAGATGCTGCCAGACCTGCTGAGCTTTGCCAGCAACTTCTGTTTTTGCCCCTCCATGTCTGATTAGGTGTAGCATGCTGCTTTCTGAGATGCTGGTGCTGTTCAAGTAGTTTTACCACTTGGGGTGTTTTCACGTCAGAATCTTTTCTTTTACCGCCCCCCCCCCCCCCGCCCCCACCCCCAGCTGTATTCGCAAATGGTGTTTTAATCATGCTAAATTTTGTGCCATGTAGATAATGAAGAGAAGGTTTTGCGTAAGAAAGCACTGTTACTTATCTTTCATTTCACAAGAACTAGACTATAAATGGGTTTTGAGATCTGAGACTGCATTTTCTAGCTGCAAGTTGCATGATACTTTTGTACAAAACAATTCCCATTATACTTTGCTTTAGTATTCACTTTGCTGAAGTGTTCCATATTGAATGTTTTGGTGTAGTTCTGCATGACTTTATTACATCTCAAGGGAATATCTAGGTCAATTATACTTTACAATGGGAAATACTTAGTTCTGTTCACTGCCACTTTTGCGCAAATACATATCTGATCCACTGATTTATGGAACTGGAGACGAGAGCTCCAGCTCACAAGTAGAGGATTATATCCATTCTTCAACACAGCACTCTTTTGGGAGAAGATTTGTTTGGATCCTTCAAGGTACAGAGGGGAGTTACTAGAATGATTTCAAGCGTAAGGGGTTTTACGGAAGATTAGTTTTGAGAAGGAGGAACTGTTCTCTTTATCGAGCAAGGAAATGTATCTGAGAGATGTGTCGCGCAGAAACTACCTTCACTGCAACTCGTCTGTGCTGACCAGCTATCCGAAATTTATCTAGTCCCATTTGCCACATTTGGCCCGTAATTTCTCTTGAGCAGGAATTTGATGGACGTGTACAGGATTAGATAATGTTAGCCAAGAAATTGGCTAAGTTGTTGATTGATTGATTGACAAAGATAGGGTTTGCATGCATTTGGAGAGGCAAGGATTGATCAAGGATCATCAGCATGGTTTTGTGCAAGGGATATGGTGTGTCTCAAACAAATTTTGAAGAAGCAACCAGAAAGACTGAGGGCAGAGCAGCAGACATTGTTTATATGGACTTTAGTGAAGCCTTTGACAAGGTTCCTCATGGAAGACTAATTCCTAATGTTAGATCATGTGGGATTCAGGGAAAGCTTGCTGATTGGATACAAAATTGGCTTGACGGTAGGAGACAGAGGGTGGTGGTGGAGGATTGTTTTATGGACTGGAGGCCTCTGACCAGCAGCGTTCCACAGGGATCAATACTGGGTCTATCCCTTGACATTTTTTATATAAATAATTTGGATGAGGATTTTGGAGACGTGGTTAGTAATATTACAGATATACCAAAATCGATGATATAATGGACAGTGAAGAAGGTTACGTTAGATTACGAAGAGATTTCAGTCAATGGGCTGAAGAATGGCAGATCGAGTTTAATTTAGAGAAATGTGAACTATTGGATTTTGGTAAAACAAACAAGGTCAGGATTTGTACAATTAATAGCGGAGCCTTGGGTAGTGTTGTAGAATAGAGAGACCTCGTGGCTCAGGTACATAATGCTTTGCAAATTTGCGTCACATGTAGGCAGAGTGGTTAAGAAGCCATTCAGCATGCTTGCCTTCCTTGCTTATTTTAGTATTGGAGTTGGGATGCCATTTTGAAGTTTTATAGGATGTTGATGAGCCTCTTCTGGAGCACGTGTACAGTTCTGATCACCCCGATTTCTTTGGGTGGCTCGGCGATTAACACTGCTGCATCACAGCACTAGAGACTTGGGTTCAATTCCAGCCTCTGGTGACTGTGGGTCTGCATGGAGTTTGCACATTCTCCTCCTGTCTGTGTGGGTTTCCTCCGGCTGCTCTGCCTTCCTCCCACAGTTCAGAGATGTGCAGGTTAGGTGAATAAGCCAAAGGAAGTGCTGGGTTACAGAGGGTAGGTCTGGATGGGATTTTCTGCAGGGGGTGTATGGACTGAACAGGGTGCTGTCTCACCAATCTAAGATCCTTGGAAGGATGTTACAAAATTGGAAAAGGTTCAGATTTCCCGGGACATCGCTGGGTGTGAGGGTTTGAGTTATAAAGAGACTGGGACTTCTTTTTTAGGAGATTGAGGAGTAACTTTTTCAAGAGGTTTATGGAATTCCGAGGGGCGTAGATAGGGTGAATAGCAACTGTCTTGCCCTAGGGTGGGGGAGTTCAAAACTGGGGGACACATTTTTAAGATGAGAGATTTAAAAGGGAATTAAATTGCAATTTTTTCACACAGGATGGCTCGTGTGTGGAATGAACTGCCTGAGGAAGTGTTGGATGCAGTTACAGCAACAATGTTTAAAAACTTAGTCAAATAAGTTCATGAATAGGAAAGAGGGGTATTGGCCAAATGTGGTCAAGTGGGACTAGTATGGTTTGGGAACATGTTCGGCATGGACTAGTTGGACCGAAGGGTCAGTTTCCATGCTGTATGAAGTTAAGAAAAGCTGTTTCCATGATTTGGGGTTAAGAAATTACATGGAAAAGATTTAAGATTTTGGGTAAAAGATGCAATAAGGTTGCATGGAAGAATTTTTTTTCTGATCGCTGCAAAAGGAATGGACTTGAAACTTGCTGTCCATAGGGTGAAATAGGCATCAATGAATGATTTCAAAATGGATGGATGTGTGGTATTAGAGCAGTGGAATGGTATGGATTTTAATTGCTCTGCAGGGAGCCATCATTACCTAATGGGCTGAACGGACCCCTTCTTCTCTGCTGTTCAGCATATGACTGGCTCTTGTGTATTTGTAAGAACGCTGTCAAGTCGCTATCTAATCCGACCACAGCATTTGAGTTGAGTGCTGGAATGCACATTGACCTTTTACTGTCAGATTCTGTATCAAACCAAATAATCCAAGATAGCAACCACAGACTTGAGAGGACAGAAGGATCTCATTCAACGTGTGTACCTGTACCAGTGATATAATTTGTTTCATCCTGTGGCTGGCTGTTTGCTCATACCTATTTCGTGTCTGTAATTCTGCATCAATGATGGAGTGGATTATACAGTGCCTCAATATTTGAGCTGGCCATTTCGTAGAGGGAATAGTGACAGTTACAATATTTTTCTGATCTCAGAGGGAGAAAAGTTCATCTAAATAAATGGGAACTTTGAGAATACATCAGTTCAAAATTGAACATTTCTAGTGTTTTAGAGTCAAATGGTTCCCTTTCACTGAATCTCTTCTATGCTCCCCAATTTTTATTCATATTAATGTTAAATGGATTTGCTTTGCCTTCTTTCTTTCTAATTAAGTTGAGACTGTGTTGAAGAGGTTATACCATCTTTGTGAAATTGGGATCTTGCTGATGATAAATACTTCAATATTGAGTTGAGGTAGGCAATTTAACCCCTTAAACCTACTCTGCCAATCACTAAGATTTATTTTTGATCTATTAGTGTTTTGAGTTCCATTTTCCCATCTACCTTCAAAATGCTTTGATTTTCTTGCTACAATGACACTTAAAATAAGCAGCTTCATCAATGAGTTAGATTATTTGTTTCTCCAGATATAGGCTTGTGAATCTGCATGAGTCTGTCCATTCAAAGCCTGTTATCATTCAGGTCATGCGCAGCATTTTGGGAATCATGTATTTCATATATTACTGCCTTATTATTGCTATATTCTATTTCAGAAAAATAATATTCAATTAACTGCATAATTTTTTTAGCTTTTGGGTAAATTGCCCAGTCTTATGCAACATTGGATTGTTGGGAGCATTTTGTGATTTTGGAGGGTATTCCAGATATGCACAACAACCTTTTAGTAAAAAAAAACCTGTATAATTTAAAACCTGCATTTGAGGTGAGAAGAGTCACCCCAAAATCTCTGACTTCCCAAAGAAAATACTTGGTAGTCAGCCTTGGCAAAGAGATTTTTTTTAAGAAAATGTCTCTCCATTCCTGGTCACTGTTCAGTTTGCCCTGCAGTGTGGTGTTTACAAGTAATTAATCACTGGATTGGGTATGACTTTAATCCACATGAAGGAGACAAGCTAAACCCTGCGATGTTTTCAGAGTTAGACTGAAGCTTCAGGAAACATGTCAATTATGTTGAAGAATGCACCTGAGTATTGCCCTGTTCTTGCAGTTTGAGAAGTTTCTTTCTCATGACCCTGATGCATATTTGAAATCATTGGTTGCTGTGTCATGACCAGGAAATATGAATCAAATGCGAAGTATTAAACTAGAAGGAAATGCTCGCGAACAAACTGGAAGGGAATGTTTGTGGAATGCAAAACATTCAACTCCAGTGATGTGTTTTCCAGGGTTTGCTATTTTTGGTAACTGGTGCATTTGTGCCATTGTTAGACCTATGGCTTTTGATCATTGCCAATGATATTAGAAATTGAAGAGTCCGTACTTTCACGGAACATTGTCTTTGAGCATGCTGTATGGATTTCCCAGTATGTCTGTCTGCATGAAAAGTGGTAATCTGAGC
Source organism: Stegostoma tigrinum (assembly GCF_030684315.1). Classification (NCBI taxonomy): domain Eukaryota; kingdom Metazoa; phylum Chordata; class Chondrichthyes; order Orectolobiformes; family Stegostomatidae; genus Stegostoma; species Stegostoma tigrinum. The sequence continues at coordinate 58,608,018 of NC_081364.1, read as the reverse complement.
CTGTTGCTTCAATTTATCTCTTTGGTAAAAGACTACAATGTTAACTCTGAGGACTGTAGGTCCAGGCCATCCCATGAACTTTTTTAACCCAAGCTGGGCTCTTTAGAATTGGTCAGTCAATCCTGGTAATGAGACATGGGTTTCTTGCCGCTTCTGTTTGATAACTCCCTGCTCTGACCTTGTAAGAAGCAGGCTGGTCCTAGCTGGGCAAACATCTGGACCCATGCCAATGCTGATGGACCTCCTCGTATTACCTGAATAAAGCTGAGCAGTGCCATGCCACCTGTTTTGGTGCCAGCCATTGGAGTGGTAATAACAAACTTGCAGCAATGGATGTGAATCCAAACTATGCCAAAGCCTTGGACATGTGATTTCAGCTGACATTCCACTGCTGCTTGGAGCTGCTGTCATACCACCAGTGATGCTGCAGTTTAAACTGGGACGATAACCAAGACCCCATCTGCCTTCTGAAATGAATCTGAAATATCAGCTCCTCAAGTCCTCTCAGTATCCTGACTAAAATTATTCTTCGATTAACATCATAAAACTGATTAGCTCATGCTGATGATGATCATCATCGTCATTGTTTGTGGGACTCTTCTGTGTGCAAGTTAGTCGCCATATTTATTTAGGTTTCCATAATAAAGATGCTACATAGTTAATGGGCTGTAAACACATTCTGACATCCCAATGCCATGAAAGGCACTATTTAAAGTCTTTTCTTTGAGAACTGCCAACTAAAAGCTGAATTTTGATCTTGCTTTCCTGAAAATGTTATTTTCTTACTTTGTTAAACTTTGATCTTATTGTGGTCATGAACAGGCATTTAAGAGAAAATATATTATGAAATGATCTTTTTGTCAACTGTTGGGTCTCATGGGCCAATAGATAAGGTAGCGCCATCCAGTCAGGTGACCAGGAATAGTGACCAGCCAGAGGTGACATTCATTGTTGAAACAGGTGAATGGGAGAGCAAAGTGCTGCAGTCAAGTGTTGACACTATCGCATTCTCATTGGAGATGTTTAGACAGAAAGTTTGAGTGATCTATTACCTTTGTACAACTCCTTTCAATAGTTTTTAAAAAAGTAAGAGTTTTGCCAGCAGTTGTCTCAGTCAAGTAGCTAGCCATATTTTAGTGAGAGACGAGCCAAGGTTCGTAATGTTTAGGGAATCTTCATTATTTTGCCCATCGAAAAATTATCATTGATTAACAGATGTTGGTTCCAAGGAACTAAAGCCTGGAGCAACTAAATTGTTTTTGTCATCTATTTATATAGCATATCTAAAGGTTGTTTAAATTGAACAGATCCAAGAGCAAGAGGCATTCTACCCAAACTAAAAATGTGTTTGCGCAGTAAGTTTGTAAAAGGAAGACCATTATAGTTTGAGTTGCAACCCAAAGGCTGTGTTCGGATTGCATGGAGTCTTGGTGAAACTGAATTGAATAAATTCAGTAATTTATTGGTTGATTAGAGGAGCAAGTTAATTTAGGTTTTAAAGACTAACTAGTTTGACCTTTTTCTTTCTGCAAGAAGACAATCACCCAGTGTGATCCACATGTGATTCCATTTGTACACTTCATGCCCTCCACTTCAGCCACTTACTGAAGAAAAGCATACCATCTTGTGGCAGAGAGGGCTGAGCAATAAATACATCCTTCTCAGAATTACCTGCATCCTGAGATGTGAGAGCAACTGATTTAATTCTCATGTCTTAACTCTCTCCAAGTCCCATTTGCCTATTGCCCTTGAGTTTGTTGTTCTAAGTTCACTCTCATTTGAACAACATGGTGTATTAAATTCTCCTACCAGTTTTCAAATACTTCTATGACCTCTCTGCTCACTATCTGTCTCTTCTTCAGCCCCATGATCCTTTTGAGATACCTGCACTGTTTTCTTCCCAAATGTCACTGGCTCTCTCTCTACCTCACTTCCCTCGATGAAGACACTCTTTAAAATATACCTGTTTTTGGGTTTTGAACTTTTGATGTGACATCGTCTCATTTTAAATGGCAGTACCCTACAAAGTTTTGAAATGCCTGACAAAGTTTCACGATGTTAAGAGGTGCAATATTAAAATGTTGCTTTTGATGTGAGTATTGCCAGAAAAGAATTAGACATTCTGCTTAAGCCTTTTGTCTCTCACTCAGTGGGTCGCCTTCAATAAATGTTGTGGTAAAGGGGAAATTTATTTCTCATCTTGTATGAGAAGTATTTTTAGATTGTGAAGGTGTTGCATTGGGGCACTCTGGTAAATCTCTTCTGGTAGAGGTGTTGCAATAGGGCCTTCTCTCTCTCTCAGAAAATGTTGTTTCTTGCTTAAATTGCTATTCTTGCAAATGTCCTGATGAGTCCAAGATGAAAAAGTCCAAGAAAATGTGATCTACCACTGTGAGTTTTGCCTCCTATCAGGACGTTTGCACCTGATGTAATAATGCTCATGTAAGCCTCTATAACCTATGAAGTACACTTGGGCATCAGGGCACCAAAAGGTTCAACAGACAGTTGTTATGGAGTGTGTGTGTGTGTGTGTGTGTGTGGAGATTAAATGGGAATTTCAATGCTCAAACTAAGCGCAAATTCTCTGGGACAACCTTGTATGCCATAAAGAGACATATCCACAGAACATTCAGGAAGGCTTTGGGAATCATAAGGAATTAGTTGGTTAGAAAGCAAAAACCGAAAACAGAATTCGAAAAGATGAGTAGAGCTGGACAGTACCAGATGGATCCAGGGTAGAGCAAGATGAAGCAGCCTTGCTTGGGTCAATGAGCATATATAAGACTGGAGACATCTGTTTATTTAATAATGGAATGTCTTTGTGAATAAACATGCATAAAAGGGATGAATTTCTGGCATTCTGTGTTTCATTTCAAGTTAGCCCAGAGTGACTCTCCACAAGTAAGCTTGAATAAGTGTTCGAAAACCTACAGCCCAGACTCCTGCTTCAGATCGATTTTGGAAATAATCACAACAATGTATTAGTCACACTTATGTCTCGTTTGATGATAAACTATATGGTTACAAACAGCAGCATGCTTCAATCAGCATATCCTGCTTTAAGTGACCCTGGGTTAGGATGGAGTCTGAGACTTGTATTTCTTCAGATGACATTCTATGATGCAGTGATTATATGATGAGCATGTCTTTTAAAGGAAAACCATATACTGAGTGAGAAGTAGCTCCACAAAACTAACTCTGTTTCAGCAATGCTGAAGTCATTGAGAAGTACCACAGACTTGTCCATGCTGACGGATATACTACTGGTCACATGACTGATCCCAAGGCCAAATGCTGAGTGCTAATCTCTTTTCTATAAATAGCTATCCAAAAGTCCCTGGTTCAGTGAAATTGGATGTTTTGAATTTAGTTAATCATAGAGACATAAAACTGTACAGCATGGAAACCAACCCTTCAGTCCAACTTGCCCGTGCTAACCAGTTATCCTAAATTAATCTAATCCCATTTGCCAGTTTTTGGTTCATATCTCTCTAAACTGTTACTGTTCACGTACCCATCCAGATGCCTTTTAAATGTTGTTATTGCACCAGTCTCCACCATTTTTTTTCTGACTGCTCATTCCATACATGTACCACCCTCTGTGTGGAAAAAGTTGCCCCTTACGTCCCTTTTAAATCTTTCCACACTCCCCTTAAACCTATGCCGTCTGATTTTTGAGCTCTCCAGTTGAATACTAGAGAATTTACAAAGTGTCAAATGAACTTAGACAGCATCATATCATGTAGTACATTTTACTGCCAAATATCTAAATATAAATAAACATGGTCGAACTTTTATCTCTCAATAGTTTGAAAAGCTGGTGAGAATCCAATGCCCCAGTTTGTAACTTGCTTCACCTAGGGTTACTATTTATACTTTTGAGCAATGAAAGGCAGGAAATGAAAGTGTCTGATTTCAGACTAGAATGGTTGTAAGAGATTCAAATAAACTTCAGGTTGTTACATTGAGAACTAAACTGGAGCAAAGATTATTAAAGAGAGATTTTAAACATAAGAATTGCACCAACATAATTTGACTTGCTATTTCGTACTGGAGTACAATATGCACTTTGCTAATCAGACAGGAGCTGCTCTCGATCAACTATTTTTCTAATTATATTGCTTTTGCAGCCACAATTTTCTTTTTAAAGGCATAGATACAGCTTTCCGTTTTTATGAAAGTCAGAATTGAATCTGCTTCCAGCACACACTCTCCTGAATAATGTGTTCCAGATTTGTAGTGCTCAATTCCTGAATGAGTTCCCACCTATGTGGAAAGCTTGTCTCCCTGTTACTTAGGGTCAGGTGATCTTGCTGAAACATTGACCATTTTGAAGAGGTTGGAGGCTGTCCATCTTGGCTGGCAGACCTGGAAATAAGATCATTATCACAGAATAAGAGATTGGCCTTGGAGGATTGAGAAAAGAAAATATTTCTTCGCTGAGTTAGTGCATCATTTGGGATTGTTTATATCAGAATGTTGTGGATGCGCAGTTGCCAAATATATTCAATACTGGAATTGATTTTATTCTCTGAGCAAAACCCTCAGGATATGAGGGGTTGGTTGTGGAGGTGTAGTTGAGATTGATTCAGTCATGATCTTGTTGAAGGGGGAAGTCAGCTTGAGGATCCAAATGAACTATTCTGCCCCCATTTCTTTTTGTTCTTTAGTAGAAGTTCTCTAGCTGATTTAGATTAAGGTTTGTGAACGCATGGTACTTGAAGGAAATAATGCATTGGGAACCACTGCACATTTCACTGTAATTGGGTTCAAGATGGTGCTGATATATGGCAACACTTTGCAAGCTGTCTGCAGCAATTCAACTTGAATTCATTGCTTGATCAAAGGTGACCAGTTTCATTGAGGTGTACTGGAGAATTGGGAGGGGTGGGGGTGGGGAATGCATTGCAGGAAATGTGATTTGGGCTTTTTTTTTGTGTCAACTGTGGTTTTAATAAGTTAACCTTGTGTAGCCTGAGTCACTGCAGTTGTCATAAACTACATGGAGGATGCAGATTTAAACTATTGGTCAGTGAGTGTAATTTTGATGACGTGCCAAGTTGTAGGCCAATCAGTGACCAACACTGCAGAGATTTTTGTCCTTTAAAGCGAAAAATCTTCTTTCTTTTTATTACTCTGCTTCCCCTCCCCTTCTCCCCCCCCCCCCACCCCCACCGATTTTTATGTTTAATTTCTACCACCTTCTCTACATTTGACCTGTTGACCATGCTAAGGCACAAAATACTGAAATAACTGCAGAGGCTGGAAATCTGAAACAAAAACAGAAATTGCAGGAAAATCTCAGCAGGTCTGACAGCATCTGTGGAGAGAAAGCAGAGTTGCCATTTTGGGTCCAGCGACTGTTCTACAGAACCAACCCTGTTTCAGAGATAGTAGGGACTGCAGATGCTGGAGAATCTGAGGATAACAAGGTGGAGATCTGGATGAACACAGCAGGCCAAGCAGCATCAGAGGAGTAGGAAGGCTGACGTTTTGGGCCTAGACCCTTCTGAAGAAGGGTCTCTACCCGAAATGTCAGCCTTCTTGCTCCTGCTCCTCTGATGCTGCTTGGCGTGCTGTGTTCATCCAGCTCTACACCTTGTTATCTCTGACCCTGCTTCAGGGTCACTGGACCTGAAATATTAACTCCTGATTTCTCTCAACAGATGTTGTCAGACCTGCTGAGATTTTCCAGAAACTTCTGTTTTTGTGCTATACTTGTATGGATTGGAATGCTGCTGAGTGACACCCTGGGCCAACATAGCCCTAATGAGTCACCAAAGGCATTTCTAGGATTGAACACAAAGGCCTTGTTGCAGTTTTTCTATCTCTGCCTTTGTCATCTACCGAAATATCTAAGCCTGAGCACAGCCACAATCTGAACCCGTTGGTGACTGGAGACCTCCGATGTATCTCCTGCTTCTGAATCCGCTCTTGTTAGTTCCACTTGAACTGGCCATTCAAGCCATTGTGACAGTGCAGTGTCTTTTCAGCATGTGCTGTGTCTGTTGAAAACGCCCAGTTCTTGGGGATAATTCTATGCTTCAATGCTTGCAGTGGAAAGCTGTGTGAAAAGCTTTTGAAACGCAGTAGCTTGCAACTGCAGGGTCGCCAAAATTCATAGGCACTTGTGGTTAGTGTTCAGTGAGGGATAAATGAGAACATGAGGAAAATTAACTTTCTCTTTCAATTGCACTGTGGTTTGTTTCGCAACCTTGCAAATCACCTCTGATAAATACCTCACGGAACAGTGATATTGGAGAACAGAGCTCCTTCAGTTGAGATTTAAATCGTGCAGATGGATCCTGAAGTTGGGAATCAACCATAGCCTTTTTAATCCTGAGACGAGAATGACTTGCTAATGGGCAACAATGTGCTCATGCTACAATTGGTGAACTGAGGACCTAATTGTTGCTGGTTTTCTGAAGCCCTTGTAATAATTATATTTGCTTTGAAATGCCACAATTAAGATGTAGGCAAATGCAGCTATTTTGGGCACAGCTGAGTTTGACAACTTAGCAAATACATGAGTGAGTGAACTTTATTTTTCAGCAGATTAATGCTGATTGAGAAAGGCATGTTAAACAAGCTATTTATAATTTCCTTCCCGTGAACAGTTAATTTCCCTTCATGCGTGTAGGCAGATCCTTGGTTCACTGATCTACAAGACATGCAATTCTCTGCACAGCTAGAATTTGGTATCAGAAATTGGAAAATCATATCAGTCTCTTCACTGGAACACTCAGTGAATGATCTCATGGTCTCATCCTTATGAAGGATGTCCTAAAGTTGAAAACTCAGCTGAGTTATTCTTGTTCTTGTTATGACGACTTAATTGTTTAAGTTACTTCTTAGCAAGTGAAACATGCCACGGGTTAAATCTGCCTTTACCTTGGAACTCTGTTAGATGACACTCGGGTCTAGCCCAGGCATGCTGTTGTGGGGAGATGCTGACTGACCACCAAACTCTCTATAAGTGAGGTTTCAAGGGGAAAACTTGAAACGGTTTCTTTTCCCTTCCCTAGCCCCAACCCTTACAGCACGACTTGTTGCTTTCCAGTGACTGTTTTATATGTGAGGTATACCTTCTCCATCCCTACTCTGTTTAATTGCTCTTGATATCAAAGAAAATGGGAATTAGCTAAACAATAGAATTTGGCACGCCTGAGAAGAGATGCTGTCCTGGTTTATTACAAGATGGGAGCAGGTTGAAAAAAGTAGCAAAGCACAGCCAGACCCGGGAGCTAAGGTTGAGACAATAAAAAAAATGAGCAAGCCAGTAATTGGCTGATCAGTTTTATGCTAGGGGCAGTTGTTTTAAATTAGCATTGGGAGATCTAAGTACCGAATTAACTCAATAGCTCAGTTCCATAAGCAATTGCATATAAATGAGCAATAGATGTTGATTTCAAGTTTGAAATATCGATCATAATTAAACAAAATCCAGAAGAGAGGACAGGGGAGGTGATGTGTTGCGGCTACAGAATGTTGGAGCTAGTGGACATCTGTGGTATTTATGGAAACCACAGCTGAATGAAATGTCAGCAGCTCCACTATCATTATCTTTTGAGCGAATGAGTGGAAATCTGAGTTTAGGGAGAAACGAAGCCCCTTAATTGTTTCACTGGATAGTCACATGCTTTGGGTTCATGCTTCAGATTTGGTCAGGGACAGGAACATGCTGACTGTGAGGTAAAGAAGGTATGGGGATCCAGAAAGTAGCACTTGAGCTGGAGTCCTCCCATGCGCTCACCTTTTCTAGCCATTTTGAGGTTGGTGTAGTCTTGTGGAGTTCAGAGTGAATGAGCAATTCAAGTTGGGTGAGTAAAAAGGAATATTGTCATTGTTGGACATCGAGCAGTTTTTCCGCTGCCTCTGTCTCCACGCTTACTTCTCTAACCGGGAACCTAACCCTCCCTCCACTGACCCTACGCCCACCTAACCCCGAACTGACTTATCCCTTCCCTACCTCCCCACCTGTACTCACCTCTACAGACTCCATTCTCGCCCCTTTTAACTTGTCTGTATCCTCTCCACCTATCTTCTTCTCTATCCATCTTTGATCCGCCTCCCCCACCCCCCCTATTTATTTCAGAACCCTCTCCCCATCCCCCTTTTCTGATGAAGGATCTAGGCCCGAAACGTCAGCTTTTGTGCTCCTAAGATGCTGCTTGGCCTGCTGTGTTCATCCAGCTCCACACTTTGTTATATCTCGTTGTCATTGTGGGGGTCAGTTGATTAGGTGGCTATATACTGCTCTCCTCCAACTGAAGGCAAGAGTCCGAACTAAGGACGTCTCCTTGGGGCTGGGGAAGAATCCAACTGATATGGTCCGTATGGTTAGCAACAGCACAGCAGAACTGAAAAAAAAGTATAGATCTTTGAGAGGTAGGGCTAAATCTAAAAAGCCAAACCCAAAAATATTGATCTCTGGAGGTGTGCCTGAGTCATAAGCATACTTCCAAATGGCAAAATATGACCAGAGAGATGACCGTGTCTCTCGAGGATTGGAATGGGAGAAATAACTTTTCAGGTGACTTGGATGTTAGTGCCAGTACTGTGGAAAGAGCGACCAGTGCTATTGAAACTTGAATTGCAATTGGATCAGTGTTCTGACAAATTTAGTGAATAACGGGATGTAAAGGGAATTAAATTTTTGGGCAGGGTGCAAGGGTGGGCAAGCTTAGGGTCACGTGATAATTGGAAAGTTGATGGAAATGAATGGAGTAACAGTACAGGGTAGCAATATGACCAGTGTGTGTCAGGATGTGCAAGTATGAAATATTTCAGCAAATAGGGCCAGAATACAGAAAACTCAGTGGAATAAAGAAGATTTAAGGTTCTTCCTGGGAATGTACAGCATTTAGATAGAAGATTGGCAACTAGAGATAAACAGGTATAATATGATGGTAACTGTAGTGACAATGTTGTGAGGTGCTAAGGGCTAGGAACTGAATGTTCAAGAGTATCTAATATTTCAAAAGATAGGAAGACAGAGCAGGACAATGGGATCGTTCTGTTAATCCGGGATGAGATTAGTGCTGAGAAATGATCTTGGCTTGAAGATGCTCGTACAAAATCTGTTCAGGTGATGAAGAGTAGAAAGGGAAAGAAGTAGTTTTTAAAGATTCTTAGTAATAGCCACAGTGTAGTATAGAGTATAGGATCAGCTATGGCAGAGCAAGCTTGAGGGGCCAAGCAATCTATCTCTCATTGCTATTTCTTATGGTCTTAAATAAAAAAAAATAAGAGAAAATTAGTCCACCAATGAGTGATTTGTAATTCTATGTATATATTGGATGAATCAAATTGGCAAGGCTAGTCTAAAGACTGAGTTCATAAAACATATTTGGGGCAATTCCTTTTAAAAGAACACTTGCTGGAACTGGGGAACAGGCTATTTTAGAGATGGCATGTGGAACGAGACTGGATTACATTAATGATCCCATTATCAACAGCCACCATGGCAAAAGAAACCAAATGAAAGTTTCATATTCAGTTTGAGGGTGAGGAATATGGATCTGGAACTAGTGTCTTGAGCTTAAGCAATTACAGATGTCTGAAGACTGTTTGTTTTTGAATAGGGGCAGAGTTTTCTGACAATATGAAGGTGGGTGAGAGAACAAATTGAGTATGACTGGCAGAATTTGAAAGGGGATACAGATAAGTGAGTGGGCAAAGAATTGGTGGATGAAGTATAGTGTGGGTTATCCACTTTAACATTCTGCTTTCCTGTTCTTGTTAATTAACCACAGAGACCAAGAGACTACAAGATGCTGTAATAGAGATATCTGAGAAAGCCCTTTTCAGTTTTCGATATTTTTGCTAACATTTTATTGTGAAAATCTTATCAACCTTCTCCTCAGCAGTCTTGAGCACGTTGTCTAACCACTAAATTGTTACAATTCTAGATCAAATTGTCAAATTTATGTTGCAGTTTTGCTAGAGACCAATAATTTTCAAAGATGGACAAGATGAGATCGAGAGAATAAAGCCACAGGATTCCACATGTTTGAACAAAGGACAATGAACTTTTGTAATACAACATGAGAACAGTGCTGCGGTCTTCAAATATGTGTACAACCCCTGGAGAATATATATGGGTTATAGACTAGTAAAACATCACACAGTGCACATCAATGAGCAAATGCGATCAAGATAGATCCCATAGATTTCTGAGTAACACCCCTAGCTGTTGATGATACAGTGTTATCAAATCTTATTTGACTTGAACAAAAGCACAAATTATTGGGGAAACGCAGCAGGTCTGGCGGCATCCATGGAGAGACGGCAGAGTTAACTTTGAGTCCTCCTTCAGAACATTAAACTCCGCAAGGGACCTCGATTCCTTGCTCCCCTGAGTGTGGGAACAGTGCACCAATATTCAGTCACAAGCATTACACTTGATCTTTGCTGACAGCTTGCACTTCACTGAGCCAGGCCCCTTTATGGGTTTCAACGAGTTTCAAATGTGCTCAACTGCACGTTTTCAGATTGAGCTTTTCAAAGCCCGCATACTCCTCGGTTCCACTGAAATTTTTATTCGCTTGTGCTTCTTCCAACACAGAGCCAGTGAGCTTCCTGCTACTTTAACCTCCTGCGACTTTTTCTGAATCCAGATCCCAACACTTAGCTGCCTGCTAATTCCAAGGACTTTACCCAGGGCTCTAAACAGTAAAGTACAATCATTTTTATAAGATGTGGATGCGAACCGATGATTTCATCTGTGCCCTGCAGATGAATCACAGTGTGATCGTAGCAATACAAAGGGCAATTAGGGAGAGAAATGGAAGAGAAGTAGAATATTAACCTCTTTATTGCAATGGGTGATAGAGTGTAAAGCGGGGAAGAGAACTGGTACAACTTTGCAGTGCGTTGGTAGGAAAATGTGTGGAGTTCTGTTTTCCTTATTTTAGGAGAGCTTTGCATTGGGAACAGGTCAGATGATGTTCACCAGGTTCCTTTCTAGAATGAAAGCTTATGAGAATGTGTGTTTGAGCCTGTACTCCCTGGAGGTTTAGACTCTGAAGTGATCTTATTGAAGTATAGAGGATTCTGAGGGGCACAAGGTATATGGTTTTCCCTTGTCAGGGAATTGAAAATTGGAAGACACAATTTCAAAGTAAGGGGCCTTCCATTTAAAACTGAGATAGGGAAGAATTTCTTTTTGGGGGGTTGGGTGAGGGGCGGTGCTGTGGCAGCAGCGGCGTTTAAATTTTTGGAATTCAGTAGCCCAGCTGTGGATTCTGAGTTGTAGAATATATGCAAGAATGAGATGAACAAGCTTTTGATCGACCAGGGAGTGCCAGGTTTATGGAGTGAAGCAGCGAGGTGGAGTTGAGGTCACTATCTGATCAGCTACCATCTTACTGAATGGTCGGGCAGCTCAAGGAGCTCACAGTCCAAGGCCTGTGGCTGTTTGTTATGCTCTTAACCCTGAGTGAGTGTCTGGACAGGGCCTTCTGTTCCTATCTGGCAAGGGAACAGAGCCCAAAATAGTTTAGCTGTAAATGACCTGTCGCTGTGCATTCAACCTGGGCAAGTATGGCTCATTTCTGTAGTTAAATGCACAGCAAAACTTTACTGACCAAGTATTGCAAGGAAGTTGTGAAAGCAATAGAAACAGTTGTTTCTTAGATGATCACCAGATAAGAAATGTTCTGTACAATGCAGTGTTCTTCTGGGACAGCCCCTTTTTTTTGCCTTTTTTTAGATAAGTATTGATTTGCATCGAGGTTGAGGTATGTTCAAAGAGTAACTGGGATATGAGTTCGCTTGTTCGTTATTTTACAGAAAATCATGATTTTACTAGTAATCTTGTTCCTGTTCATCCATGCCCTGTGTAAGGAAACAAGTTTGTTACTTCATTGTTTTACTTTAACAAATATCCTCAAAATCGGAAGTGGCCATTTACTCCCGTGTGTCGGTGCCCAAGTTAAATCCACAACAATGCTTTCCATTGTTACTACAGCTATTTACCCATTCTGTCTCCTGTGTTAACATTGCAACAAATCGAAACATTAGTTTCACTTCTCTCCCACGTCGTGATTGGTGACCCTTGTGACTAACTCATTACCTAATTGGAGAAGTAGCTTTCTAGTTGAGAACTGTGTGGGGGGGAGAAAAAAGTGAAAAAGTAATTAGCAAGAAAGGAACATGATCGTTTTAGTTCACTAAACATGTTCGAACTGATTTGGTGACTGTGTTTTTCTTTTTGGAAAACAAAATGCTTTCTGTATATTTGAGCCCTGCCACAAATTTTGATTAAGATAACAAAGTGTGGAGCTGGATGAACACAGCAGGCCAAGCAGCATCTCCGGAGCACAAAAGCTGATGTTTCGGGCCTAGACCCTTCATCAGAGAGGGGGATGGGGAGAGGGAACTGGAATAAATAGGGAGAGAGGTGGAGGCAGACTGAAAATGGAGAGAAAAGATGATAGGTAGAGAGGAGAGTATAGGTGGGGAGGGGATAGGTCAGTCCAGGGAAGACTGACAGGTCAAGGAGGTGGATGAGGTGGTAGGTAGGAAATGGAGGTGCGGCTTGGGGTGGGAGGAAGGGATGGGTGAGAGGAAGAACAGGTTAGGGAAGCAGACAGGCTGGGCTGGTTTTGGGATGCATTAGGGGAAGGGGAGATTTTGAAGCTTGTGAAGTCCACATTGATATGATTGGGCTGCAGGGTACCCAAGCGGAATATGAGTTGCTGTTCCTGAAACCTTTGGGTGGCATCATTGTGGTACTGCAGGAGGCCCATGATGGACATGTCGTCTGAGGAATGGGAGGGGAAATTAAAATGGTTCGCGACTGGGAGGTGCAGTTGTTGTGAACCGAGCGGAGGTGTTCGGCAAAGCGGTCCCCAAGCCTCCGCTTGGTTTCCCCAATGTAGAGGAAGCCACACTGGGTGCAATGGATACAATATACCACATTGGCAGATGTGCAGGTGAACATCTTGATATGGAAGGTCATCCTGGGGCCTGGGATAGGGGTGAGGGAGGAGGTGTGGGGGGCAAATGTAGCACTTCCTGCGGTTGCAGGGGAAGGTGCCGGGTGTGGTGGGGTTGGAGGGAGTGTGGAGCGGACAACGGAGTCGTGGAGAGAGTGGTCTCTCCGGAAGGCAGACAAGGGTGGGGATGGAAAAATGTCATGGGTGGTGGGGTCGGATTGTAGATGGCGGAAGTGTCGGAGGATGATGTGTTGTATCTGGAGGTTGGTGGGGTGGTATGTGAGGACGAGGGGGATCCTCTAGGGGCAGTTGTGGCGTGGGCGGGGTGTGAGGGATGTGTTGCGAGAAATGCGGGAGATGCGGTTGAGGGTGTTCTCGACCACAGCGGGGGGAAAGTTGCGGTCCTTGAAGAGCGTGGACATCTGGGATGTGCAGGAGTGGAATGCCTCACCCTGGGAGCAGATGTGGCGGAGGCGGAGGAATTGGGAATAGGGGATGGAATTTTTGCAGGAGGGTGGGTGGGAGGAGGTGTATTCTAGGTAGCTGTGGGAGTCGGTGGGCTTGAAATGGACATCAGTTTTATAGCTGGTTACCTGAGATGGAGACTGAGGGGTCCAGGAAGGTGAGGAATGTGTTGGAGATGGCCCAGGTGAACTTGAGGTTGGCATGGAAGGTTTCTTGGCCACGTTGGGTGAACTTACAACACTAATGCACAAGTTGCCTGTTGCCTGTGCCATCTTGAAGTCAGACAAGACGTATGCATACATTCTTGGTGTGGTTTTTGGTTGGCAACTTCAGATATGTGTAAAGGCTTGAGATTATGGTGTGGATTAAATTACATGCCAGAGTTCTGCTCCAGCATCCATGGAAGCAGTGGTGATATTTCCAATGCTTGGGCTGTGCAAGGAGGACAAAATTAACGTCCATGTTGCATCATTGGTACACTGCAGTGATAAATTATTTATCATCCTTGCAGGCCCTCAATTGGCTTCCATGTTTCCTTTTGAGCAATATTCCAGATAGACGTGGGAATCTTTGTAGGATCCAGTTTTCTTTGCATAGTATCTTTTGACAAACTGAAGGTTCATTAATTGGCATTGAAAATGGATTCAATTAATCCTTATCCTCCTAATAGTATTTTTTTTCTAAAAATAGTGAGTTTTTTTAATTTCACATTTGACTGGGTTTTTTCTGTTTGAATATCTTTTGTTCCTCAGTCTTGGTACTCTGACAGTACAGTGGTGCTTACGCACAGGGCTGAGCGTTGTGTTACATCTTTCCATGGTACGGGCGTACTTGCGATTAATTTTGCTCTTTTGATTTCCAACTTACAT